>NC_042963.1:40073803-40373803 GCF_901001165.1 Salmo trutta
CAGTTGCAGTTAACGGGCATTCTTTGTAACAGTGACTGAACTTGCACGTCTCAGTTCTGTGGGAGCCTGTTTCATTTTTGACTGACAGGCCATGACTGGATGCTGTACTTTGAGTCTCACACGGTCTTGTCAAACATGAGTGCTGTCAAAAGCATTCTTCACTCAGTCCCTGCCCCACCTGGCCTGTATGTCTGTCAGTCAAATGTGTAAAAGACGGAGAGTCATGTTCATATGGCAAACCATATGTCCCTGAATTGTTCTAATAGATAAACCATGTACCTCTACAAGAGGTAAGATCTGACATGGAGAACGTGAGTATATTCTACATGGTTTCATGATCACACCAATCTACTTTACCTGCAACTATTTCTGTATCATCAGATGTCACTGGAGGGGTTTTTTAGTCCACAATTCTTTGGAATTCAATCCAAGAGAGATGTCTGAGGTTGTAAACTGTCAGGGGAGAAAAACATGTTAAAACTGTGGCACCATGTCACAATTGCCAACAGTTTTCAATATTGTTTTCAAACTGTGCAAGCTAATAAGCATGCATTTTTCATGTTCAGCGTGAGGAACAGTGTCTACATTCCAAATGGCACCCTATTCCCTATTTAATGCACACTTTTGACCAGGGCCCATAGGACTGTGTGAACTAATTAGGGATTGGGTGCCATTTGGGATGCAGCCTGTGATTAGTGTCCATTAGTTCTCATTACCTCTCCTGTCACACTGTTTCCTTTACTTCCTAGAGACAGGCTGATTGGCTCAACATGATCTGCCTCTTAGAACTTAGAGTTCTGTGGAAGCCATTTGGAAAGAGATGATAATGTGAATGAAAGGTTGAGTGTATTACACTTGAAAACACAGTTATGGGAGTGCTGACCTACATCAACTTAATCTTGGCAAACTTCAACTTTAACCTTAGTTCTGTGGAGGACAATTTGTAAAGAGATGTTCGGAATGTAGATATTGCAGTAATGCTGCTTTCACATTGGATTCATGGTATTTTGCCTGTAAAAAAAATTGGGCAATGATAATACAGGCCATGTTTAAACAGGGCCATTTTGACCAGATTCTTGCCTGCATATGCCTTTATATCTCCCGCATGCCGGCACACTGGTGATGAGTGGTAGTAGTGGTGTGCAGATGTGGGTTTAATAAATCCATTGAATATACACCATCAAAAATAAATCTATTCATTATTTTAGGCAGGTCCTAAAACATTGTATGACTAATAACAATTTTTTTCAACCAATAGATGGCATATTTTGAGTTTAATTACAGTATGTTACATCCAAATTAATGAAATCAATAGTTAATTATTTTGTTCATTAAACAGACAAGACACGCCTACCCCAATTACAGTCAACACACATGTATTTTGTAGTAAGAACAGTGGCGACCCGTCATTCATGTTTTGAGCCCCACATTTTTGAGGGGGTTGCCTATTTTGCATGTTATTTTGGTATTAATAAGTGTCACATATCAGTTTGCAAACAATGTAAAAATATATATATAAATCATTGAGTAATAAGCCGCATTCAAATGGTCCTCTTTTTTTTGCTTTCTTGAGTAATGGCAGCTCCAAAATGCAGGGTTTCAACCTCGCTCAGTGCTTTCTGTGGGTAGTGGGGCAGACAGCGGAAAAATGAACGTAGGGGTTGGTATGTTCTTTAGTTTGCGCCATGATTGGCTCAATGTTTGTCAATATGGGGACACTACGTCACCGCCAAATCTAAGGGTAGAGCACAAAAAATTCAAGGACCCTTGGGTGCTGCCATAGAGTTACATTTATAAGTGCCCATCCAAGAAGACTCAATGTCATTGGCACAGATAAATAACGTCAAATCCCGATATAATCTACAGTAG
This sequence comes from Salmo trutta, assembly GCF_901001165.1. Lineage (NCBI taxonomy): Eukaryota > Metazoa > Chordata > Actinopteri > Salmoniformes > Salmonidae > Salmo > Salmo trutta. Next base: position 40,075,673 of record NC_042963.1, read on the forward strand.
CTTTGATTGGAATGATCATGTCAACAATATACTTTCAACTCTTTAGTTAGCAGTCATCATCATGAACAAGTACGACAACATCTACACGCCAAAAACTTTTTAATCCCTTGTCAAAGCAAGAGAATAATGAAGAGAAATTATAGATAGTATAAACGTATCAATGCTCATTGGCCATTGGACTTAACATTACCACAACAAGTTGGAAATCGCAAATTCCCAACTATGAGTGGTTTGGAAGGAAATCAGAGGCTACATGCAAGCACTGACAAGCAATCAACAAGCCTGCTATTTCAGTGGAGTGCGGTTGTGTGGTCTGAAATCTGCGGTTGTTAAGGGTCTCTTTTCCAAGCATTAAAAGGATAAACATTCCAACATTGGACTATGCTGTTCCCAATCCAGCATGAGCTTATGCCACGGTCAAAAACAACTGGAAATCGGGAATGGACAATTCTACTTCAGTGAGTTCAAGACAACTGGGAACTAGGGGAAAACACGAACTCCGACTGGGAAAATACGTTTTGACACCTGGGTCATCCAACTCGGGATTGTAAATCTGGAACTCGGGCCTCTTTCTAGAGCTACGACCTGAAGATCACTGACGTCCTCATGATTCAACCTTGTTTTTTGCCCACAAAGGACCCACTGTGCCACCTTGTTCAAGTGAGCGCAGCACAATATGGGAGTCCAAAATATTGTACTGTGTGCTGCGCATAAATGATGCCATATTCCAGGGAGATACAGTGCCCTTCGGAAAGTATTCAGAACCGTGACCTTTTCACATTTTTCACAATCCCTCATCAATCTACACACAATACCCCATACTGACAAAGCAAAACAAGGTTTTTAGGCATTTTTACTAATTTATTAAAAATAAAAACTAAATATATATTTACAAAGTATTCAGACCCTTTACTCAGTACTTTGTTGAAGCACCTTTGGCAGCACTTTACAGCCTCGAGTCTTCATGGGTATGACCTCTACAAGCTTTGCCACACTTGTATTGGGGAGTTTCTTCAATTTCTCTCTGCATATCCTCCAAAGCTCTGCAGGTTGGACGGGGAGCATTGCTGCACAGCTATTTTCAGGTTTCTCCTGTTTGATCAGGTATCAGTCCAGGCTCTGGCTGGGCCACTAAAGTACATTCAGAGGACCTTGTCCCAAAGCCACTCTGCGTGTCTTGGCTGTGTGCTTAGGATGTTGTCCTGTTGGAAGGTGAACCTTCGCCCCCAGTTTTGAGGTCCTGAGAGCTCTCGAGCAGGTTTTCATCAAGGATCTCTCTGTACTTGCTCCGTTCATCGTTCATCTTTGCCTCGATGAAATGTAGCACAACATATCACCACTGCAGTAAATCCTGAGGTTCAATCTGGTTTTCATCGACAGAGAATATTGTTTCTCATGGTCTGAGAATCTTTAGAGCCTTTTGGAAAACTCCCAATGCGGGCGTCATGTGCCTTTTACTAAGGAGGTGCCCTTCCATCTGCCAAAGTAATACAAGCCTAAAGGCCGATTGGGGAGTGCTGCAGAGATGGTTGTCCTTCTGGAAGGTTTCTCCCATCTCCACAGAGGAACTCTGGAGCTCTGTCAGAGGGACCATTGGGTTCTTGGTCACCTCCCTGACCAAGGCCCTTCTCCCCCGATTTCTCTAGGAAGAGTCTTGGTTGGTTCCAAACTTCTTCCATTTAAAAATGATGGAGGCACTGTGTTCTTGGGGACCTTCAATGCTGAGAAATGTTTTGGTACCCATCCCCAGATGTGTGCCTCGACACAATTCTGTCTCTGAGCTCTACGGACGATTCCTTCGACCTCCTGGCTGGGTTTTTGCTCGACATGCACTGTCAACTGTGGGACCTTATATAGACAGGTGTGTATCTTTTCAAATCATGTCCAATCAATTTAATTTACGACAAGAGGACTCCAATCAGTTGTAGAAACATCTCAGGATGATCAATGGAAACAGGATGCACCTGAGCTCAATTTCGAGTCTCATAGCAAAGGGACTGAATACCTATGTAAATAAGTTTTTAACCTGTTTTTCCGCTTTGCCATTATGGTGGTATTGTGTGTAGATTCTGAGGATTTAAAAAAAAATCATTTTAGAATAAGGCTGTAACGTAACAAAATGTGTAAAAAGTCAAGGGGGTATGAATACTTTCCGAAGGCACTGTTATGTATACTGTCGCTAAGAAAGTAATACTAAGTGTATGTTGTATAGTAATCTGTTAGTAGTCCCATGCGCCTCACCCTAATCATTTGGTCCCTTTACTCTCTTAATTTCACCTACTTTTGTGATGTGATGGTGCACATGTAGCCTATAACCCTGTTTTAGAGAAATGTAATCATCGAATATTGTAAGAGCTTTCATTGTCTGCTTTATTTGCCCCCTTTATTATCCTACGGTTTCTGACTTGGTGTACAGGGAGAATACTGTAAGAATGGCCCATGTTCTGAATTCTGTCGCTGTTACATTTCAAAAGTGCTGAACAAATAATTATATTGACTTTGTCCGTCCTAGCTCGCTCATTAATGTCTTAATTTAAATTACGGATTGCCTCTTATCGGCTCGTTGTCTCCTTATGCCATAGTTTATACATCTCAATTTGTCAGTAGAAACTACATCTGTTTAAGCAAGTCAGCCATATCAGCTAAGTTTATAGTTTTTGTTAAAGGGCAGTAAATGAGGCTGAATGAATTATTTTTCTGCCAGACAAGGCTCCGCTGATAGCCAGGTGTAGCAGTGGTAAGGTGTTGCGACTGCTGTTGGACAGCTTTATGTAGGCCTTAACAGTTTGTGGGCACTGTTTGTCACCGTTATAGAGCAATTCATGTTTTGTCTCTTGTTGATATCTGTTGCCTATATGGGATTGAGCAAAATAATAAGCCTACACTTGATTTGGGCTACATTATGTAAGAGATAATCAAAGAGCGGCTATGCATTCTATGGAAAGTAATGAACGACGTGGAAGGTGTGGTTCAACAAAGCGCTAGCAGAGTGGAACTGACCTTCCAAAGAGTTACATTATTTTCAGAGAATGCATAGAGCCCCGAGTTGATTATCCCTTTTTGGCTATAATTTAACACATTTTCACTTGAAATGTGTTCATTTGAAGGTAGAAATGTGTTAAACCATCCACTGAAGTAGTTAGCAAGTTTAATTAGCTACAGTTGTTGCCTTGTAACCAAACAAAACATACTTACTTTTTTTCTTTTTGTAGAGGGTGATCATCTGGTTGTGCTTAGTGGACTATCATTTGTTTATCACCAGGACAATGACCCAACACACCACCAGGCTGTTTAATGGCTATTGACCTAGAAGGAGAGTGATGGAGTGCTGCATCAGATGACTCAACCCAATTGAGATGGTTTCGGATGATTGGACCACAGAGTGAAGGAAAAGCAGGTGTGTTGGGTCATTGTCCTGTTGAAAAATAAATGATAGTCCCACTAAGCGCAAACCAGATGGGATGGGTATACTGCAGAATGCTGTAGTAGCCATGCTTGGTTTAAGTGTGCCTTGAATTCTAAATAAATCACCAACAGTGCTCACCAGCAAAGCACCCCCACACCATCACACCACCTCCTCCTCCATGCTTCACGATGGGAACCACCTACTTTACGTCTCACAAAGACACGGCAGTTGGAACCAAAAATCTAAAATTTAGACTCATCAGACCAAAGGATAGATTTCCACCACTCTAATGTTCATTGCTCATGTTTCTTGGCCCAAGAAAGTTTCTTCTTATTATTGGTTTCCTTTAGCAGTGGTTTGTTTGTAGCAATTCGACCATAAAGGCCTGATTCACACAGTCTCCTCTGAACAGTTGATGTTGAGATGTTTGTTAGAGATGTTGAGATGTCTGTTACCTGACCTCGGTGAAGCATTTATTTGGGCTGCAATTTCTGAGTCTGTTAACTATAATGAACGTATCCTCTGCAGCAGAGATAACTCTGCGTCTTCCTGTCCTGTGGCATATATATATATATATATAATATATACTACATTGACCAAAGTATATGGACACCTGCTCATCAAACATCTCATTCCAAAATCATTGGCATTAATATGGAGTGGTCCCCCCCTTTGCTGCTATAACAGCCTCCACTCTTCTGGGAAGGCTTTCCACTAGATGTTGGAACATTGCTGCAGAGACTGCTTCCATTCAGCCACAAGACATGAGTGAGGGTGAGCACTGACGTTGGGCGATTAGACTCGGCTCGCAGTCTGTGTTCCAATTCATCCCAAAGGTATTCGATGGGGTTGAGGTCAGGGCTCTGTGCAGGCCAGTCAAGTTCTTCCCCACCAATCTCGACAAACCATTTATGTATGGTCCTCGCTTTGTGCACGGGGGTATGCCATGCGAAACAGGAAAGGGCTTTCCCAAACTGTTGCCACAGAATTGTCTAGAATGTCATTGTATGCTTTTAGCATAAGATTTCACTTCACTGGAAGTAAGGGGCCTAGACCGAACCATGAAAAAACAGCCCCCAGACCATTATTCCTCCACTAAACTTGGCACTATGCATTTGGTCAGGTAGCGTTCTCCTGGCATCTGCCAAACCCAGATTTGTTCGTCTGACCACCAGATGGTGAAGCGTGATTCATCACTCCAGAGAACGCATTTACACTGCTCAGAGTCCAATGCGGCGATCTTTACACCACTCCAGACGATGCTTGGCATTATGCATGGTGATCTTAGGCTGTCAGCCATTGAAAACCCATTTCATGAAGCTCCCAACTAATGTGCTGATGTTTGCTTCTAGAGGTAGTTTGGAACTCGATAGTAAGTGTTGCAACGTAGGACATGCAATATTTACGCGCTACGCGCTTCAGCACTCGCTGGTCCCATTCTGTGAGCTTATGTGACCTACCACTTCGTGGCTGAGCCGTTGTTGCTCCTTGATGTTTCCACTTCACAATAAGAGCACTTACATTGGACCAGGGCAGTTCTAGCAGGGCAGAAAGTTGACCAACTGACTTGTTAGCATCTTATGACAGTGCCACGTTGAAAGCCACTGAGCTCTTCAGTAAGGCCATTCTACTGCCAATGTTTGTCTATGGAGATTGCATGGCTGTGTGCTCGATTTTATAAACCTGTCAGTAACGGGCTGTGGTGCAAAATACGTAAGTAAAAATACTTTGAAGTACTGCTTAAGTAATTTTTTACTTTACTTTACAATTTATATTTTTGACCATTTTTACTTTTACTCCACTACATTCCTAAAGAAAATAATGTGCTTTTTACTCCATACATTTTGAATGCTTAGCAAGACAGGAAAAGTGTCCAATTCACACACTGATCAAGAGAACACCCCTGGTCATCCCTACTGCCTCTGATCTGGCAGACTCACTAAATACAATTGCTTCATTTGTAAATGATGTCAGACTGTTGGAGTGTGCCCTTGATTATCTGTAAATAAAAAGAAAAAAAAAGAAAATTGTGCCGTTTGGATCACTTAATAGAAGGAATTTTACATTATTTGTACTTTTACTTTACTTTTGATACTTAAGCATATTTAAAAACAAATACTTTGTGGCTTTCACTTTACTTGATTAATTTTCCATGAATGTATCTTTACTTTTACTCAAGTATGACAATTGGGTACTTTTACCACCACTGGCATGAGCATGACCTCATTTTACAACATATTGGATGAATGTCATTCATATTCCATTCACGCAGTTTCAATGTTTCATCGATAAGTTTAGGCTACTACATGATTCTCGAATTTGCCATATACTCATCATCAGGTGCTTCAACCTAGCCTACAAATTAAAGTGTGTAATGTAGGTAAACAAATTGGAGCAATCAGTTGACAGACAGTGATACATTCAATACCACCTTGCACACTCTTGCCTGCACCTAGCTGATCTGAGGTGTAATCATTAGTCCAAAGAGTTTATTTTTGACAAATTCAGGTAGGTCCATCTCTGTTTCGTTCCCATTTGCTTCCGTTTAGCAAACGTTTTGCAAAAGAATATGTGGAATGAATACACCCCTGATCACCCACACACACAGTTCATTTCCATAGCAACCACATACAGCATCATCACTTTGCTCATTCTATAATTCCTTCTCGCATCTACACGCTCTCCTCCTCTTACCTTTTCCCTTTTGCTTGTGGACTTCAGTGCACAACACAACAGCTGTCTGTGACCAGGAACAAAACCTCTAAGCCAAATCTTTATACCATAACCGCTAACCGCTACATGGCCTACATCGTTGTCACGATATTAGCTAACATCATAGTCAACAAACTCTAACGAAAGCATTAGTAAACCCACAATCCAATCAATGTGTATAATCATGCAGTACAGTGTACAGCAAGCAGTTAAGTAGTTACACACTGGCGGGCCCCAGTGGCAATAGATTTAGAAAACCGAAAGCTTACCTTGACTTGGAAGAGCTAACATAAATAGCATTTTTAGCTGTTTGAGTCAGGTTGTTGAGAGGCTAAATTGTCTGCATTAGCTAAGATAAACTAAGAAGAAGAAAAAAATACAACGAAAGATCTCTTTCTCTCCCTCTCTCTCTGCTGTTTCTCCTTCATTTTCAACTATTATCTTTCTTCACTTTGAGTCAACTACTCACCACACTTTATGCACTGCAGTGCTAGCTAGCTGTAACATATTCTTTCATTACTAGATTAATTCTCTGATCTTTTGATTGGATGGACAACGTGTCAGTTCATGCTAAGAGATCTGATAGATTGGCGGACATCCTCCGGAAGTCATCATAATTATTGTGTAAGTCTATGGAAGTGGGTGAGAACCTTGAGCCTCTTAGGTTTCGTATTGAAGTCAACATACCCAGAGGAGGATGGAAAATAGTTGTCCTCCTGCTACACCATGGTGCTACCCTAGAGGATGCTGTTGAGGCTACTATAGACCTTAATTGCAAAACAGTGTGTTTTAATCAGTTATTTGATGTCATGTGAATAGATTTAGTATAGTTTTATCAAAAAAGTATAACTTTTTTTATGTTTCACTACATAAAAAAAACTAAATTCACTGAGTAGGATGCTCCTCACCTTCCTCCTTTGGGGAGCCTCCCCTGGACTATTTAGTGGGGTGGCAGGTAGCCTAGTGGTTAGAGCGTTGGACTAGTAACTGAAAGGTTTCAAGATCAAATCCCTGAGCTGATGAGATGAAAATGTGTTGTTCTGCCCCTGAACAAGGCAGTTAACCCACTGTTCCTAGGCTGTCATTGAAAATAAGAATTTGTTCTTAACTGACTTGCCTAGTTAAATAAAGGTACTTTTTTTATCTGCATATTGCAAGCTAGTTACAGTGCCTACTAAAGACATGAGTGACATTGGGAAAAGAGGGTAGGCTATTAGCTGATCATTGATGGTGATGATTGATGTAAATCTGCTAGTTAGCTAAATCAATAATTTTTTACTGGCTAGTGGCATGTGTGGATATTTTAGTATATAGTGGTTAGCTAGAGTCTAGACTACCTACAGTTGAAGTCAGAAGTTTACATACACTTAGGTTGGAGTCATTAAAACTTGTTTTTCAAACACTCCACAAATTTCTTGTTAACAAACTATAGTTTTGGCAAGTCGGTTAGGACATCTACTTTGTGCATGTGTAACCGATGTGAAATGGCTAGTTAGTTAGCGGTGGTGCGCGCTAATAGCATTTCAATCAGTGACATCACTCACTCTGAGACTTGAAGTAGGGTTTCCCCTTGCGTTGCAAGGGCCGTGGCTTTTGTGGCGCGATGGGTAACGGTGCTTCGTGGGGTGTCAGTTGTTGATGTGTGCAAGGGTCCCTGGTTCGAGCCCGGGTCGGGGCGAAGAGAGGGACGGAACCTACACTGTTACACATGACACAAGTCATTTTTCCAACAATTGTTTACAGACAGATTATTTCACTTAAAATTCACTCTATCACAATTCCAGTGGGTCAGAAGTTTACATACACTAAGTTGACAGTGCCTTTAAACAGCTTGGAAAATTCCAGAATATTATGTCATGGCTTTAGAAGCTTCGGATAGGCTAATTGACATCATTTGAGTCAATTGGAGGTGTACCTGTGGATGTATTTCAAGGCCTACCTTCCAACTCAGTGACTCTTTGCTTGACATCATGGGAAAATCAAAAGAAATCAGCCAAGACCTCAGAAAAAAAATTGTAGCCCTCCACAAGTCTGGTTTATCCTTGGGAGCAAATTCCAAATACCTGAAGGTACCACGTTCTTCTGTACAAACAATGGTATGCAAGTATAAACACCATGGGATCAAGCAGCCGTCATACCACTCAGGAAGGAGACACGTTCTGTCTCCTAGAGATGAAGGTAGTTTGGTGTGAAAAGTGCAAATCAATCCCAGAACAACAGCAAAGGACCTTGTGAAGATGCTGGAGGAAACAGGTACAAAAGTATCTATATCCACAGTAAAACGAGTCCTACATTGACATAACCTGAATGGCCGCTCAGCAAGGAAGAAGCTACTGCTCCAAAACCGCCATAAAAAAGACAGACTACAGTTTGCAACTGCACATGGGGACAAAGATCGTACTTTTTGCAGAAATGTCCTCTGGTCGGATGAAACAAAAATAGAACTGTTTGTCCATAATGACCATCGTTACGTTAGGGGGGAAAATGGGGAGGCTTGCAAGCCGAAGAACACCATCCCAACTGTGAAGCACGGGGGGTGGCAGCATCATGTTCTACTCCATGTGTAACTCTGTGTCGTTGTATGTTGTCGAACTGCTTTGCTTTATCTTGGCCAGGTCGCAATTGTAAATGAGAACTTGTTCTCAACTTGCCTACCTGGTTAAATAAAGGTGAAATAAAATAAAATAAAATAAAAATAAAAAATGTTGTGGGGGTGCTTGGCTGCAGGAGGGACTGGTGCACTTCACAAATTGATGGCTTCGTGAGGACGGAAAATTATGCGGATATATTGAAGCAACATCTCAAGACATCAGTCAGGAAGTTAAAGCTTGGTCGCAAATGGGTCTTTCAAATGGACAATGACCCCAAGCATACTTCCAAAGTTGTGGCAAAATGGCTTAAGGACAACAAAGTCAAGGTATTGGAATGGCCATCACAAAGCCCTGACCTCAAACCTGTAGAAAATGTGTGGGCAGAACTGTAAAAGCGTGTGTGAGCAAGTAGGCCTATAAACCTGACTCAGTTAAACCAGCTCTGTCAGGAGGAATGGGCCAGAATTCACCCAACTTATTGTGGGAAGCTTGTGGAAGGCTACCCGAAACGTTTGACCTAAGTTAAACAATTTAAAGGCAATGCTACCAATTACTAATTGAGTGTGTGTAAACTTCTGACCCACTGGGAATGTGATGAAAGAAATAAAAGCTGAAATAAATAATTCTCTCTACTATTATTCTGACATTTCACATTCTTAAAATAAAGTGGTGATCCTAACTGACCTAAGACAGGGAATTTTTTACTAGGATTAAATGTCAGGAATTGTGAAAACTGAGTTTAAATGTATTTGGCTAAGGTGTATGTAAACTTCCAACTTCAACTGTATGTTCAGTGCTTCATTTGTAAATCCGCGGGCCTGGAACAAAAAGTTAGCTTGGGGGGTGACCTTTTTTTTGTTATCTTTATTATGAAGCATCACATTTGCATAGTGGCATAGAGAAGTAGAGTAGAAGTGCTTACACACATGGGGACCATTTTTAGTAGCAATTCTATGTCATTTTACATTACTGGAGACTTTAGCAGAATCTTTTTTAATAGCACACAAATGATCGAAATGACAGGCTACTTTGACATTGGCAAACTGAGATGAATCAATTAATAGAAACGACCTCATCTTGAATCCATCAATAGTCTTGGCCTATTGTATGGAGTCCCACATATTGTACAATATGAGGAGGAAGTAGTCCCTAAAAAGTTTTCCAGTTTCACTGACTCACCCAATGATGCACAGCGATGGCCAATGCGCTTGTTGCAAAAGTCTACATCTCTCTTGTTTTACTTTGTAAAATAATGTTCACTCAATAGGCCTATTTGGAAGTTGATCAAATATTTTGGTAGGCAACATCAGATAGATAGTCTTCTTTTTTCAGCAGGAGCCATTTGCTTTCCAACCTGTCTTTTCCCTCGATTGTATTTGAAATGTTGTGAAAGGCCTGTTTTGTCTGCATGCTCTTCACTGACAGATTTTCTGCACGTTCCCGACAAGGCTATGCCTTGTTATTGGGCTACACACAATCCACAGCTTGGCTATTTTTTTAAAGAAGCTATTTAGCACTGTGGCTAAATTATAGGCCTACTCATGGAGTAGTAGGCTATTCGGAATTATTTAATTTCTTTCTGAAGTGATCGCAGTAATTCTATAACTTTGGCAAATGTATTTCAATTCATCAGGGGTGCTGCAGAACCTCCAGCACCCTTCCCGCGGCTACGATCCCACCGCTACTAGGGTCGTATTCATTAGAGCACACCATTGCAAAATGTTTTGCAAAAGAAAACATAAACAAACGTTTCTGATTGCACAAGTTCAGATAGTAGGCCTACCTCCCCATTTTGTTCCTAGTGAATACGACCCAGGTTTGCCGTATCCTCTGCTTCTGTTCAACTGAATAGTGAACCCCTCTCAGCATCACATTGGCTATGGTGCGAGATGACAACTGAAACATTCATCTTGATCAGAGGTAATTAAAAAATTCAGAGCGTTAATTAATGGGGTATGCTTTAAGGAAACTGCGTAATTAAGAGTTTGACATGACAAGGTTTGAGGTAATGCACACAGGTGAGTGTGTGTGTGTCTGTGAGTGTGTGTGTGTGTGTGTGGGGGGGGGGGGGGTGACAGAGTTAATTCAAAGATGTGGGGTTTAGTAGCACCTCTAAACTCTCTATCCTGTGTCCTCTGTCACCCACCACTCCAGGCAGGTAGGGTAGAGTACAGCACGGCTAGGTTTGGCATGTCCTGGGTAGACTTTAGACAGATAATGTATGATAGGTCTCTGATTACCCAGTCAGCTGGAGGACTGGGCCTTGTCACCTGTCAGGTACAGAGATGGAGGGATGAGTGAGCACAGAGAGGGAGGAGAGGAGGAGGAGAGGGACAAGACAGGCAGAGAGGAAGAGAAACAGGAGGGGATTTGAGAGGATTAGAGTCATCACCAATGACAACATACAGCACAAACATTAAATACATAGACACAAATAATTTCCTCATACTGTACTAGGTGAGTTGGAGAGCCTTCACAAGCAAACGTCACAGGGACTTAACATACGCAAGAGTTCCCTGCAAAGTGCTTGTGATCTCTTCCAATACATCAACAATTGTTTCACAGCCAGACAGATGTAACCACCTAGTTTTTTGGGGTGGGGATTAGAGTGCCCCAATGTCTGAGAAGGAAAACAGGAGGAAAAGAGGAAAATAAAGGAAGCAAGAAGAAGTGAATGTGAGGGAGGAGGATAGTGTGGGCTGCCCAGGCAGCAAGGGAGAGAGCGGGAGAGGAGACCTTTGACAGACACGTCTCACCCAGACTGACAGCTCTGTCAATAGCCCCGGGATGGCTGCCCTGATTGACAGCTAGCAGGTGGCTGGCTGAATGGAGTTGTCAGGCAGTTTGTCAATCAAACACATCGCCGTGGTTACTGCGGGCTGGCTACAGACACACAGCTGTCCAAGGTGATCTCTTGTTCTACTGGCAGAATGTTAGCACACCGGTCAAGCCGTCGCCTGCCTGGATCATGCTAACATTACCATAGATGGCCACTACTTGTGTACGCGTGCGCGTGTCAGTGCAGGGCTTTCTTTATTACAAATGGGCTGATATACAGTAGGCTCATATACAGTGCCTTTAGAAAGTATTCAGATCCCATGACTTTTTTCACATTTTGCTACGTTACAGCCTTGTTCTAAAATTGATAAAATTACTAAAATTACAAAGATTCTCTGGTCTGATGAAATCAAGCTTGAACTCTTTGGCCTGAATGCCAAGCGTCACGTCTGAAGGAAACCTGGCACCATGTCACGACTTCCGCCGAAGTTGGTCCCTCTCCTTGTTCGGGTGGCGCTCGGCAGTCGGCGTCGCCAGTCTTCTAGCCATCATCGATCCACTTTTCATTTTCCATTTGTTTTGTATTGTCTTCCCACACACCTGGTTTCAATTCCATCATTACATGTTGTGTATTTAACCCTCTGTTCCCCCCCCATGTCCTTGTCCGGAATTGTTTATTGTAAGTGCTTGTGCATGTTATGTCTGGTGTGCGATGGGTTTTGTACCCATTGATATATTGTTTTGTTTTCCGCTGGTTTTTACCATTAAACTACGCCGTTGTAAACACAGTTTTTGCTCTCCTGCGCCTGTCTTCTCTGCCGCCAGTACGCACCCCTTACACACCATCCCTACGGTGAAGCATGGTGATGGCAGAATCATGCTTTGGGGGTGTTTTTCAGTGGCAGGGACTGGGAGACTAGTCAGGATCGAGGCAAAGATGAACAGAGCAAAGTACAGAGAGATCATTATTGAAAACCTGCTCCAGAGCACTCAGAACCTCAGACTAGGGTGAAGGTTCACCTTCCAACATGAAAGCAACCCTAAGCACACAGCCAAGAAAACGCAGGAGTGGCTTCGGGACAAGTCTGTGAATGTCCTTGAGCGGCCCAGTCAGAGCCCGGACTTGAACCCGATACAACGTCTATGGAAAGACCTAAAAATAGCTGAGCAACAATGTTCCCCATCCAACCTGACAGAACTTGAGAGGATCTGCAGAGAAGAATAGGTGAAACTCCCCAAATACATGTGTGCCAAGCTTGTAGAGTCATACCCAAGAAGACTCAAGGTTGTAATTGCTGCCAAAGGTACTTCAACGAAGTACTGAGTAAAGGGTCTGAATACTTACGTAAATGTGATATTTCAGTTTTGTATTTTTAATAAATTTGCTAAACTTTCTACAAACCTCTTTTTACTTTGTCATTATGGGGTATTGTATGTAGATTGATCAGAAAAAAAAACATTGAATACATTTTAGAATCAGGCTGTAACCTAACAAAATGTGGAAAAAGTCAAGGGGTCTGAATACTTTCCAAAGGCACTGTACATGTACAGTATGGATGGTTGTCATCTTTGATTTGTATTTCATTTTAGTGCATCCATGATATCAATGAATCTATATAGTTTTCCATTTCTTTGGTTCCCCTTAAATGAATATTGTTCACATTGTTAATGGGAGATAATGATATGTGTGAAAGGTGCCCCCCCCCCCTGAATGGAATACAGAACAAATGAAGGCATTCTACTCCATCATTACATCTGCCATGATTACACCCTGAACATCTGGCATAGGATTCTGACTGATAACTGTTCTGAAGAACTCATATTAGGAGATATTTACCAAAACATCGACATTTATAGTGCATGAAAGAGCTAGGGGGAAGTTAGTTTGGTGCCTGCTCACGATCAGACAATCAGTCAGTGTTGAGCTGAAGGATGTATGTGGGTGAATATAAATCATTATGACACTGAGTATAAATTAAGTAAAAAGCACTCAATCTCTCTGTACTCCACACACCACAATACACTTTATTATAGGCAGTTTGTTTCTTACAGATAAATATATTTTCAAGTCCACACTGGAATGTACATCAAGTTTTTTTTTCCATCTCCAACAACATAACCCTATCCTCCCTCTGTCATCCTCCACACCTGAAACTAAAGTACTAAACGTCGGCAAAAAAAGCTTCATTAAATTGTTGCCAGCATTACAGTTACAGTCACCAACGCTCTGTATAACATGAAAACAGCCTAACCAGCTCTGCTAGGGCAAGTAAAGGTGTTTTCTCATTTGTGTCTGGAAGCAGCTAGCAAGCTAGCCATCGTTAGGCAGTTAGCTTGGGTGCCTGACTGCCGATGTGAGGTCTGAACCCTCAGATCAACCCTACTCCTCGGCCAGAACGTCCAGTGTACGTTCTGAACGCTCCGATAGCGAAACTCTGAATTTACTAACTGACAATCTGACAACTTTCAGACAACTTTTTGAATTTACTAACGCCCAGAACGCACTCTGAGCACACTCTGGCACTCCAGATAAAATGTTCGAACACACCCTATGGCTATATGCAGTTGCCATAGCAACATCAAGTCCCACACAACAATGTCATGGTGATATCTCTCCCACTGGGTGTAGGCCTAGGGGCAGAGCCTTCCTGGGAGGTGTTGGGTGTCACAGGGGTGTTGGCACGGGGCCGTCGGAGGCGTCTGTCTGGGTACAGGCTGCTGTCGAAGGGCCTACGGTGGACACACAGGACATGAGTCTTCAGGTTCCCCTTCTGGGTGGCACTGTAGGGGCAGTACCTGCACTGGAAAGGCTTCCCCCCTGGCAGAGAGGAAAGCATTGCTTTAGACAAATCAACCTCCCAGCCCTCCCTACTGATTATACTTCATTGTGTTTAATACCATGCCAACTCTCCAGTGCCAACTCTCTAGTGCCAACTCTCTAGTGGTAATCATAAAATATTGTGGACTAAATGATAATAATCCCAGTGGTGGAATTATGGAGAAAATTACTCTGGTTTCACTTTAGGAACTCCAACCCCATGCGTTCCCCATCTAATTCCACCTCTGACTAGTACTACATGAAACATACTACTTCATTTGTGATTTTGAAGTCTTCCCTTCTCATTTTATGCACACAAAAAACAACAGAAACACACACACACACACCCTGGGCTCATGGTGGTGATGAGTGTTGGGCTGAGGAATGAGAGACGTCTGTAGCTGGCTACACTGAGCCCTACCTCCATCTCTCTCTCTCTCTCTCTCTCTCTCTCTCCCATCGACTAATAATTGGACTAATTTGTGCTGAGTTATACTCTAATGTTTTTACTTTTACACACATACTCTTGCCCTATTCAGATGGGATACGTTTTACTGGGTGAGCTCAGGTAATATAATTATGTGCACGGTGCACGAGCACAAATCACCGCATCCGTAATTTTAGTCCCGTCTGAATCTGGTATGTCAGTCATTTTTACTTGGCAAGAAGGTTATTGTCCCAGCCCTAAAAACCTAGTGTTTTTCAGCAAACTCCCAGGTCCTCTGATAATAATTATCCTTTGCGAATCGTCATCCCGTCATCCATATCTCTCTAGTCAACCCCAAAGCCAATTCCTCCTTTGGCCGTCTCTCCTTCCAGTTCTCTGCTGCCAATGACTGGAACGAACTACAAAAATCTCTGAAACTGGAAACACTTATCGCCCTCACTAGCTTTAAGCACCAGCTGACAGAGCAGCTCACAGATCACTGTACCTGTACATAGCCCATCTATAATTTAGCCCAAACAACTACCTCTTCCCCTACTGTATTTATTTATTTTGCTCCTTTGCACCCCATTATTTCTATTTCTACTTTGCACTTTCTTCCACTACAAATCTACCATTCCAGTGTTTTACTTGCTATATTGTATTTACTTTGCCACCATGGCCTTTTTTGCCTTTACCTCCCTTATCTCACCTCATTTGCTCACATTGTATATAGACTTATTTTTCTACTGTATTATTGACTGTATGTTTGTTTATCCCATGTGTAACTCTGTGTTGTTGTATGTGTCGAACTGCTTTGCTTTATCTTGGCCAGGTCGCAATTGTAAATGAGAACTTGTTCCCAACTTGCCTACCTGGTTAAATAAAGGTGAAATAAATAAAATAAAATAAAAGTTTAACAGGTGCTGCACTCAGTTTGGGTAAGAACATGGGAACAAATTGATGCTTAAAACAAAGTGCTATGCACGTAGCATACAGATGAATGAACTGCCTTGTCACATATCATCTTCAGCCTCCAGGCTTCCATCATAACGGTCAATTTTGAATGAGGATAACAAATTATTACAGGGGCAGTTTGGTAAAACAAATCCCATCCGAATCGTCCACTGGAACAACGGACATCCTGGGGTAATAATTACATAACCAACGTTCTATAGTAATACTCGTCCCGTGCGAATAAGGCTTATGTGTAGATGTTGTCTTGTGCTAATACAGGCCTGGTTACAGCACAACTAATCTACATGCTTTCTTTCTTGGAATAACTCCACGGCTTCTTCTATCATTCATGATTACAGTAAACCGTTATGGGATGATGTCATATGACCTCAAAAAACACGCTGCCACAACCTTTTAACCTCTCTCTTCCTCATCCTCCTCCTCCTCTTCCTCCTCCTTCTGTATGAAATGGAAAGCTTTCTTTAACATCTACAGAAAAAGTCATTTTGGTGGAAAAAATGTAAAAAGCCCACAGAAGGTGTTGGGCAATAAAAGGTAACCCTCCATCTATTGGTGTATAGTAACCAGCAGTACAGGAAATGAGACTGTGACACATCTGTATGCCCTCTGAATATCACTGACCTGTCTGTCTGAAGATCACTGACCTGTCTGTCTGAATAAAATTGACCTGTCTATCTGAATATCACTAACCTGTCTGTCTGAATATCACTGACCTATCTGCCTGAATATTACTGACATATCTGTCTATCACTGACATGTCTGTCGGAATATCACTGACCTGTCTATCTGTCTGATTATCACTGACCTCTCTGTCTGTCTATCACTGACCTCCATATCTGTCTGAAATACATTGACCCGTCTATCTGAATATCACTGACCTGTCTGTCTATCACTGACCTGTCTAGCTGTCTGAATATCACTGACTTGTCTGTCTATCCCTGACCTGTCAATCTAGTCTGAATATCATTGACATGTCTGTCTGAATATCACTGACCTGTCTGTTGGAATATCACTGACCTGTCTGTCTGAATATCACTGACTTGTCTGAATATCACTAACCTGTCTGTCTGAATATCACTGACCTGTCTGTCTGAATATCACTGACCTGTCTGAATATCACTGACCTGTCTTACTGACGCTCTGGGAGCTAAAATATATATATGTATATATACAGTTGAAGTCAGAAGTTTACATACACTTAGGTTGGAGTCATTAAAACTCGTTTTTCAACCACTCCACAAATTTCTTGTTAACAAACTATAGTTTTGGCAAGTCGGTTAGGACATCTACTGTGTGCATGACACAAGTCATTTTTCCAACAATTGTTTACAGACAGATTATTCCACTTATAATTCACTGCATCACAATTCCAGTGGGTCAGAGGTTTACATACACTAAGTTGACTGTGCCTTTAAACAGCTTGGAAAATTCCAGAAAATGATGTCATGGCTTTAGAAGCTTCTGATAGACTAATTGACATAATTTGAGTCAATTGGAGGTGTACCTGTGGATGTATTTCAAGGCCTACCTTCAAACTCAGTGCCTCTTTGCTTGACATCATGGGAAAAATCTAAAGAAATCAGCCAAGACCTCAGAAAAAAAATTGTAGACCTCCACAAGTCTGGACCATTTCCAAATGCCTGAAGGTACCATGTTCATCTGTACAAACAATAGTACGCAAGTATAAACACCATGGGACCACGCAGCCGTCATACCGCTCAGGAAGGAGACGCGTTCTGTCTCCTAGAGATGAACGTACTTTGGTGCGAAAAGTGCAAATCAATCCCAGAACAACAGCAAAGGACCTTGTGAAGATGCTGGAGGAAACAGGTACACAAGTATCTATAACCACAGTAAAACAAGTCCAAAATCGACATAACCTGAAAGGCCGCCCAGCAAGGGCGGCTCCAAAACCGCCATAAAACAGCCAGACTACTACGGTTGCAAATGCACATGTGGACAAAGATCATACTTTTTGGAGAAATGTCCTCTGGTCTGATGAAACAAATATAGAACTGTTTGGCCATAATGACCATTGTTATGTTTGGAGGGAAAAGGGGGAGGCTTGCAAGCCGAAGAACACCATCCCAAACGTGAAATACGGGGGTGGCAGCATCAGTCAGGAAGTTAAAGCTTGGTCACAAATGGGTCTTCCAAATGGACAATGACCCCAAGCATACTTCCAAAGTTGTGGCAAAATGGCTTAAGGACAACAAAGTCAAGGTATTGGAGTGGCCATCACAAAGCCCTGACCTCAATCCCATAGAAAATTTGTGGGCAGAACTGAAAAAACGTGTGTGAGCAAGGAGGCCTATAAACCTGACTCAGTTACAGCATCTCTGTCAGGAGGAATGGGCCAAAACTCACCCAACTTATTGTGGGAAGCTTGTGGAAGGCACATGAAACGTTTGATCCAAGTTAAACAATTTAAAGGCTATGCTACCAAATACTAATTGAGTGTATGTAAACTTCTGACCCACTGGGAATGTGATGAAAGAAATAAAAGCTGAAATAAATCATTCTCTCTCTACTATTATTCTGACTATTCACATTCTTAAAATAAAGTGGTGAATTTTACTAGGATTAAATGTCAGGAATTGTGAAAAACTGAGTTTAAATGTATTTGGCTAAGGTGTATGTAAACTTCCGACTTCAACTGTATATATATATATATATATATATATATATATATATATATATATATATATATATATACACTGCTCAAAAAAATAAAGGGAACACTTAAACAACACAATGTAACTCCAAGTCAATCACACTTCTGTGAAATCAAACTGTCCACTTAGGAAGCAACACTGATTGACAATAAATTTCACATGCTGTTGTGCAAATGGAATAGACAACAGGTGGAAATTATAGGCAATTAGCAAGACACCCGCAATAAAGGAGTGGTTCTGCAGGTGGTGACCACAGACCACTTCTCAGTTCCTATGCTTCCTGGCTGATGTTTTGGTCACTTTTGAATGCTGGCGGTGCTTTCACTCTAGTGGTAGCATGAGACGGAGTCTACAACCCACACAAGTGGCTCGGGTAGTGCAGCTCATCCAGGATGACACATCAATGCGAGCTGTGGCAAGAAGGTTTGCTGTGTCTGTCAGCGTAGTGTCCAGAGCATGGAGGCGCTACCAGGAGACAGGCCAGTACGTCAGGAGACGTGGAGGAGGCCGTAGGAGGGCAACAACCCAGCAGCAGGACCGCTACCTCCACCTTTGTGCAAGGAGGAGCAGGAGAAGCACTGCCAGAGCCCTGCAAAATGACCTCCAGCAGGCCACAAATGTGCATGTGTCTGCTCAAACGGTCAGAAACAGACTCCATGAGGGTGGTAATGAGGGCCCGACGTTCACAGGTGGGAGTTGTGCTTACAGCCCAACACCGTGCAGGACGTTTGGCATTTGCCAGAGAACACCAAGATTGGCAAATTCGCCACTGGCGCCCTGTGCTCTTCACAGATGAAAGCAGGTTCACACTGAGCACATGTGACAGACGTGGCAGAGTCTGGAGACGCCGTGGAGAACGTTCTGCTGCCTGCAACATCCTCCAGCATGACCGGTTTGGCGGTGGGTCAGTCATGGTGTGGGGTGGCATTTCTTTGGGGGGCCGCACAGCCCTCCATGTGCTTGTCAGAGGTAGCCTGACTGCCATTAGGTACCGAGATGAGATCCTCAGACCCCTTGTGAGACCATATGCTGGTGCGGTTGGCCCTGTGTTCCTCCTAATGCAAGACAATGCTAGACCTCATGTGGCTGGAGTGTGTCAGCAGTTCCTGCAAGAGGAAGGCATTGATGCTATGGACTGGCCCGCCCGTTCCCCAGACCTGAATCCAATTGAGCACATCTGGGACATCATGTCTCGCTCCATCCACCAACGCCACGTTGCACCACAGACTGTCCAGGAGTTGGCGGATGCTTTAGTCCAGGTCTGGGAGAAGATCCCTCAGGAGACCATCCGCCACCTCATCAGGAGCATGCCCAGGCGTTGTAGGGAGGTCATACAGGCACGTGGAGGCCACACACACTACTGAGCCTCATTTTGACTTGTTTTAAGGACATTACATCAAAGTTGGATCAGCCTGTAGTGTGGTTTTCCACTTTAATTTTGAGTGGGACTCCAAATCCAGACCTCCATGGGTTGATAAATTGGATTTCCATTGATTATTTTTGTGTGATTTTGTTGTCAGCACATTCAACTATGTAAAGAAAAAAGTATTTAATAAGATTATTTCTTTCATTCAGATCTAGGATGTGTTGTTTAAGTGTTCCCTTTATTTTTTTGAGCAGTATATTTACATTTCTTTAAAAAAAATGGTGTTAATACATGATTCCATATGTGTTATTTCATAGTTTTGTAGGTACATATAGGTACATATACAGTACCGGTCAAAAGTTTGGACACAGCTACTCATTACAGGGTTTTTCTTTATTTTTCTAGATTGTTTAATAATAAAGAAAAACCCTGTAATGAGTAGCTGTGTCCAAACTTTTGACCGGTACTGTATATGTATGTTTTATGGTCACATTCACTGGATAGGTGCAGTGAAATGTTTTGTTTTACAGGGTCAGCCATAGTATTGTCTGCAAAATAAAAATATTTTTTTATTTTACCTTTATTTAACTAGGCAAGTCAGTTAAGAACAAATTCTTATTTTCAATGACGGCCTAAGAACAGTGGTTAAAGGCTTTCCCTATTGTTTTGTAAGAAGGAAAAATTATTCAACCCTGACTTGGCAGGGTGTTATACATCGCTAAATGCAGGATAAAATATTTTGGAACAGGTCAGGACAGTGCATTTGGTTAACCATATGTTTCAAGAAAAGGAAATTACACTTCAAATATCTTACCAAATTTCCTTTCTTCTTAGAGCCATTACAGTAAGCTATCTTTTTAACGTGTTACAAATTAAGCAACATCAGCAAATAATATAATATAAAGCAAGTCTAATCTGTACACGTATAGTGCCTGCCCTATCTCTCCCCTCTTTCTCTCTCCTCTTCCTGTCTCGTACATTCTTTTCCCTGATATCTCCCTCCCAATGGACGAGAGGTGAGGTCCAGGAGAGGGCAACCTCCAAATAAGTTCCATTACTCACAGGCCACAGTCTAATCTAACTAATATTTTACAATTAGAGGAGACAGGACTGGGCCCAGAGCCATCCATCTCCCCAACACATGATCACCCATTCATAGGCTAAACACCAGCCTCAAACCAGACCAGCTCACACACACATTTACCAGGAAACAAGAAAGGATGTGGGAAGGGGAGGGAGAGGGAGGGAGGGAGTGTGTATGTATGTGTGTGTGTGCGTGAGAGTGCAAATCTTGGTGTTTAGGTATGTCACACACAGGGTGTGTGTGTGTGTTAATCTGTGCGCACAAATTAATGTGTGTGTGTGTGTGTGTGTGCTTGTGTGTTTCAGGCAGAGATAATGACCATGATGACAGTGGCGGGACTGTGGGGGCCAGAGGAGCTGAATGGTGACGGATGACACAGCGCTGAGCTCTGATGGCACAGAGACAGTGAGTGATGACTGCACATCCTTCCCAGCACTCCACCCTTCATTATCTCTATGGGGAGACCCAGGCACAATGGCAGCCTGCTCTGCCTGCCCTCTCTCTGCCCTTAAACGACATCTGCTCAGAGACAGCCACACTTGCACCTCTCTGTCGCTCCATCTATCTCCATCTATACTCTCTCTCTGTCTCTCATCCTTTCAGTATAGGGTATACACTCAGACAATGAGGTAATGACTCTTCTCCCTTTCAAATCAGGTATTTTCTTTTTCTTTCTTTCATTCTTAGATAATCTATTCTGTATTGATCTACTCATATTCTCCAGGTCTCACGTTTTTGGGGGAAAATAATTGGATTGTATCGCCATCTAGCGGCTGTGATTGGGAGATGCAGTTGCAGGACATTAACCATGAGGGAGGGCTCGATATAAAACAAATGAGCATGCAGACTGGTTCATCCAGGGGTCACCATCTGGCCAATTACCACCGTTGGCACACTGTGTCCGACCTGAACTGTCATCGCACACACATCACACATCACTCCATGTCCACGGTGCCCTGCAATATGTCACTGAGTGACTAGACCTAGACGTACAGTATGGGGACAGAGGGACAGGAAGCAGGTCCTTGACAATGCCACCTGGCCAATATTCAAAACAGGGCAGGCAGAAGCAGTTGGTGTGATGAGAATAATGTCTGACTGACCACCTGCTTGTTGTTTGTAGTTAGAGGGCACTCGCTAGGCTCAATGTCAATTATGTCAACTTTGACTGATGGCTTTCCATCTTAGCTAATGATAGACCCTACTTTAGAGTGCAGTACTGAAGGGGGGTAAGGCATTTACAGTGGGTTTACTTAGTTATCATCTTTCATAATTTCAATACCAAACTATACTAGCGATGCAACTTGTAACTTATTGTAAATAATTGTACAAGTGAACAAAGATAAGTAAAAAAAATGTAAACCCTGGATATGTATGACCTGAAGAGGTGAGATGAGTGCAGAAATGTACGTCACTTCAGGAAGTTGTAATATGCATCTAGTATATCTAAGAAAACCATTATTCTGACATACTGTAGCCTATACTTTTACCAACAGGAACCATCAATGAGCAAAACACATGTTGTGCCCAAACTGAGTTGACAGACACTTTAATGTCTTTCATACGAGCATATTGTGTGTTTCATATAGTGTCTCTGCATCAGATGAATCAGAATGACGGGGTATCAAGTTGCACTCATAATACATGTATATCATATCAAAGGATCCCAAGTGTCTGAAAGAACTCTCTCTCTCGAGCCCGGTAATTAAATCTTGCTTTCTGCAGGCGTATCACACAAGATTTAAGCTTCTCCATCAAATGGGTCCCACTGCCAGGGTTATTTGTTACCTATCAGATAGTGAAATTGCATCGTCCTCTAAGTGCGGATGTAATCAGTGTCACACACCTGTGACTCCAGTACCCTTGTTTTAGTTCTTCTGAGTTTCACAATCACAAGTGTTCAAACTAACTAGAGTTCATCAATTTCCTCTGACAAATTGTCTGCTGAGGTAAGCCTATTTTTCTAGTGAAAGAGAGTGTACTAAATATCCAAACATATAGGATAGGATAGTATAGGAAAGGATGATATAAGGGGGCAGGATCCCTACTTGTCCACTAGATGGCAGTGTACTCTCATGTAATGTGGGAAAGAGTTAGGAACCAGAGGTACAGTTGACATCATTCATTGGGCAGAGAGAGGGACACTCACTTGAAGTATCTGCTCTCTCCACTGGCCCTCCCCCTCCACCATTCAAGCACTCTTCATTGTCATTGAGGAACGTGTGATTCTGGCCACTGAAGGACCAGAGGACTGAGAGGTTCCTGTGGGGATGGAGGTAGTGGTGAGGAGTCTGCCCTGGCTTCAACAGCTCCAGAGGAGAGAGGAGAGGCTGGATGACTGATCTGCCCCACTGGCCTTGCTTCTCTTGGCTACACTGAGGGGCCTCACTTGGCCCCTGGGGAACGCCAACCATCATCTCTGTCATCTCCTCACTCAGCCCTGCTTCGCTGCTGCTACTCTTCATCATCCTCCACTTGTTGAGGTCCTCTTCTTCCTCCTCTTTGTTAAACACAGGTCTCTCCAGTGTACACTCCCCATTGTGAGCTGATGAGTCATAGGTGTGTGCGTCCTCCTGCTCTATAGGCATCTCCAGGTCACTACCAGTGTCAGACCGGGCTGTGTGTTGTCCAGCCTGCAGCCCATTGCTATTGGAGGAGAGGGAGCTGTGCTGCTGGAATAGCCCAGTCAATCCCCCTGAACCAGGCTGTGACGACAGCACCCAGTCTGGCCTGAGCGACAAATCCAGAGGCTCATACTGGGACTTCCTGGTCCTGGGTGTGACTGCAGAGCCACCAGCACCTGCCTCCCCCTCACTGTCCCAGTCACTCCCCCTGACTCCAACACCATACTCCCCATCAGAGCTCCCCTGTCCTCCCCCGGGAGGGCTGACCCTCCCTCCCCTTGCTCTCCTCTTTCTACCACCTCTCAGAATGCTGGATGTCAGGCCATTGATGAAGGTCTGTATGGATTGATGAAGACCCTGTGGGTTCACACTGTTGTCCTCCATAGCTGGAGGTCCTCCATAGGCCCGGTGTAGGTTCAGATTGGAAGGGTTGGGCAGGTTGGGAGGCCTGTCCATTTGCAGTGTACCTGGGTTTCTCCGGTTCTCATCAGTGCCTTCCATCACACTGTAGAGGCCAGAAGTAGGGCTCCGGTCCTTGGGGCTTGGGGTCTGTGGGGACGAGGGGGCTCTGTTGTCCATGGTGTCCTGGTTCCACTGGGGGTGTTGGTTGGGGTGGTAGCCCTCTAGATGGTAACTGAGAGAGGCTGACTGGGCACTGGTGTAGTCACTGGAGGGACAGCTGTAGGACTTCTCCTTACCTGTTAGAGCCACAAGACAGAACAACAGCGCAGCGTGAATCAGACATCTCCATACCAGTATTTCACATGTAAGTTTCTCTGGATAGTTGTAGACATATGTTATATTTCAGAAACAATTGTCTGACTTGTACAACTAAATCATTGGCATACTGAGAACCAACCTAAAGAACCTGAGCGATTGGATCATCTCTGTGAACTTGGGAAATGTGTGTGTACATATGGCCGCCATTTCTAAACATGAATAATGTGTGCAGGGCCACACAATGCTGAGTTGAATGATTTAAGTTGTGCTCTGCAGTAAATCAGGCTTGTAATCAGCTTTCAGCACAGGCGATACATCATCGCACAGCATGGAGTGTAGAGCACCATACGCAAGGAATATACTCAAAGATGTTAGCAGCAAATAAATGTATATTATTGGCTTATCCCCATAAACTTGGTGAGCAAGTTGGATTGACTTCTCACCTGTAAGGTGAGAAGTCAATCCAACTTTTAGGCCAAAGTCACATGTCCATGAAACATCTGTCACAGTCATTTGGAGTTGGATGTTTAACTGTCCTAATATCGACAACGTATACATGAACACTTCTCTCCAGGCATCATGTTAGGTTGAACTGTGTTATAACAGCCTTGCCTATAGGGTTACATACAGTGCCACCATGGTGAGTTAGTGCTTGTCTGAGAGACCCTTGATTGTGTCCCAAATGGCACCATATTGGCCCAGGGCTCTGGTCAAAAGTAGTGCTCTATATAGGGCATAGGGTGCTATTTGAGATACACCCTTTGCATTCCACCTTCTTTAAGCAGCCCAGCTGTTTCGGTGCCATTCCAATTACTGTAAAAGTCATCTGCCGCTATTAAGCCACAAATATTGGCAGTTTATTGTCCAACACTCTCCTGGCATTTGAAGGTCAGGGCATACATTATACTGGGTCTTTTAGGGATGTGGCGTCTGGGATGGCGAGATAAAGTTACAGCGGCATTCATTTAATTTTGTGCATATTGATGCCTTATTGTTCTTCTTTAATGGATTAATATCTGACTTACAACAGTGATTCATTCCCCTCGGCTGAAAAATCAATTTCATAACACCTTCAGATCAGATCTGACCCTGAGGTAATTCTCCCTGAGGTAAATCTCTCAATCTAATGACCTAAAGTTGTTTGTTATGCTGTCTCCAACTTTAATACCAACACCATCCGTCATTTAATGAGATAAATTATATGGAAAAATAGCCTTTGTTTAAATATTGGAATTTTAAACTACTTAATATACCTAGAGGAGAGAGGAAAATAAATGTATTGAATGGAGCAGATCATAAAACACCACACTAATAGGCTACATTTAGACAGGCAGCCCAATTCTGATATTTTTTACGCAAATTTGGTATTTTGACCAATCACATCAGATCTTTTCACATCAGACCTTCTTCAGAAATGATCTGATTGGTCAAAAAACCAATTACGGAAGAAAAAAAAGTTCAGAATTGGGCTGCCTTTAAACACAGCCATAGTGAGGTAGAAATCACAGCTGGAGTCACATATTAATGACCTTCAACAACACAGTCAACAATAATTTGTGTGTATGCATGTGTTCAGACAGGACAGTGAGTGGGAAGGAGCCTCCTCAGAAACACCACATCCATTGTCTTTAGTCACAAAAAAACGCCTGCTTAATGGCAGTATTTCAGACAGTTAGGCTGCGTTTACACAAGCAGCCCAATTCTGATCTTTTTTTCACTAATTGGTATTTTGACCAATCAGAACAAGAGCTGGTGTGAAAGGATCATATGTGATTTGTCAAAAGACCAACGCAGGCATAGATACACTGTCTATCTCAATTAATCAGTGGTTTACATACCATGAAATTACCGGCAGATCTGAAATGCAAAAAAACAGACATATCTGACCTCATCTTTGGCCACTGTCTCTTTCAAAAACACATTTGCTCGCCAATACCTCCCAGAGCAGCGAAACAACAAAAAGACTCAAGACCCAACTCATCTTCTGTCTTTGGACGGGTGCCATCTTTCTGATTGCCTGGTTCATGCTAACTTAATCAGTTTTAGATTTACTTACACTGACGAGACCCACATTATGAGTAATTTTAGTTCTTAGATTTATCAACCAAACTCCAATTACTGTATCATTACAGGGCCCTGCTTCTCTCACCTTACACAGACGATCAGATAATGAAGTGATGCATATGAGTTATCCAACCTGTGATTAGAAATGCAAAAGAAAACGTCTAATACTGTGCTGTGGCAAAGCATACAGCTGGTAGGGAAAGTGATTCATTTCATATGGAAATACACTCTTTATTCAATCTGTTCACCACCCATGTAAACACACACACATGTGTGCATATACACACACATGCACACACACACATAATTGTTATATTGTAACAGTCTGCGTGCAGTATAAACTAAAGCACCTAAATGACTAAACCTAGGCGGTTTGCTTTAAGATGAAACCGCCTGAGAGGGATATTCACACCCAAGACTGCTGGGGAGAGAGAAAATAGGGGCACCAGATGTTCTTTGATGTTTATAATAGCATATTATTAATATTAATTAGACCACATCGTCAATGACGCATTTGGGACGTTTCCAAGTCAATTAAGCCAAATGGCATTCAGGAGACGTGGAACAATATTTCAAGGCAGGTGTTCACAACTCCCAGGGTAAATCTTTTTATCAGCAGCTAGGAAAACAAGCATTTTGAGCTTAGTTTGAGCCTCATACCTCATATCTGCAATAATAATTAAAAAGAGGATTAGGGGACAAAAATGAGAAGGGGAAGTCAAGCCAACAGGTAATCCGGTTTATAAATCAGAAATCAGCAGTGTTCAAATCTACTTACGTATATAGGCCCAGTTTGTGTATTGAAATAAAAACAGCCATGCTACAACTTAAAGGGATTGTTTAGCGAAATTACATATTTAGATGTTTTATAAACATGTGCTTTTGCTGAACTATCCATTTAAGAATCATCAGATGCCAAGGGTTGTAGGAACTAGAAGTTAGAACGATTAAATACAGTTACACTGATTTCTATCCCCCTAAACATGATCCTTCCTCGTCTCTCTGTAACGTGTTACACTCGTAACGTGTTACTTACACTCGTAACGTGTTACTTACACTCGTAACGTGTTACTTACACTCGTAACGTGTTACACTCGTAACGTGTTACTTACACTCGTAACGTGTTACTTACACTCGTAACGTGTTACACTCGTAACGTGTTACACTCGTAACGTGTTACTTACACTCGTAACGTGTTACACTCGTAACGTGTTACTTACACTCGTAACGTGTTACTTACACTCGTAACGTGTTACTTACACTCGTAACGTGTTACTTACACTCGTAACGTGTTACTTACACTCGTAACGTGTTACACTCGTAACGTGTAACATCTATACAGTAGAAGTAGTGTGAAGGCTGGAGAAGGAAACAAAGACTAAGTGAGGATGACATCATTACATGGTGTCTGCTCGTTGCCCTTGGGGTTAAGAGTTTGAATAGGACTAATGAATAACTGTCAGAGGATTTCAGGCATGTTTGTGTTCCCAATTTAAATCTGGACACTCTGGTGTAGGTCAGGGGCCTCTAACAAGCAAATCCTTATTCATGATCTAAGATTAGAATTACAGTCAAAGGAAGTTTTTTAATCTGTCTTGATTAGATTTTAAGAGCAGCATTTTCAACACTAGCTAGTAGCCATATGAGTAAACAGACCATAATCTAACATGTTGACACTGTATCTATCGGTCATGTGTGGCTCAGTTGGTAGAGTATGGTGCTTGCAACGCCAGGTTTGTGGGCTCGATTCCCAAGGGGGACCAGTAAACAGAAGGGGGGGAAAGTATGAAAATGTATGTAAGTCGCTCTGGATAAAAGCCTCTACCAAATGACTAAAATGTAGCAGAGCAGTCACTAACTCTGAACTGTAGTCACTATCCATACTGGGAACATCAATATAATAACTTAATGACTTCATCTGTTTGGCTAGGAATAAAATCAGCCACTTGTTCAGGTGTAATCAATGTGTCTCAAACTGAAACATCTGGCAACAATGGTAATTCCTCACCATCTCCTGAGTTAAAACTACTCCAGCACAGTAAACTTATCCCATTCCTAAAACCCCTCATCAAGACTTGCACTTAGTGCCTGTACGTTCTCCATATGTGTAGGATTTACCTATCTGTCCCGCAGCAGACCTGTGTGTTGAGCTGGGGCCAGCAGCGTGTGATTGTGTTAATTAATCTGTCGTGGAGAGCAGCTGCAGAGGTCTCTGGGATATATTGTCAGAGCAAAACAATGCAGTACTTAAGCCCCTGAGTGAGTCCTCCATTACACAGGAACAAGAGGAGGAGAGGCGAGCTGGGATCCATCATATAAAGAAGCACTAACGCCTGACCTTTAAAATGAATTAGTTTCCATGCTTAATATCGACTCAAATTACACTCTGATACCGAATGTGGCAGCCCAGAATTCATCCGATTCATTCTCAGCAAGCTTTTACAAACATAGCCCTGCAGTATCGGCTGGGTATATGGGCTGGGGACTGGGGAACAGGAGAAGCTGAAAAGTACCAATGATTGTAGCTGTTTTGTAAAGGGCTGGCAAGGATTAACCTTAAAATACTGGTATAAACATGTAAATACAAGTATAAGTAAACAATATGTCAACAAAACATTTAACAAGATTAGACCTGATCCATTTATCTCTTTTTCACGGTGAATCAAATCCTCCAAAACCGTGTCAGAGACGCTGACTCTCACCAAGCCTGCTAGAAGATCAAACCTGGGTTCAAAGACTATTTGAAATCTTTCCAATACTTTGAGTGTTTGCTTTAGTCTGCCTAGAGTGCTCCTGAGCCTGTTGGGAGTGCCCCGTCCTAACCAGTGTAAGAGGTCATTTTCTATAGTAGATGGGTCAGGGCGTGACAGGGGGGTGTTTGTTTGACAGTCTGTGTTGTTATTTCTATGTTGTGGGTTCTAGGTTTTCTGTTTCTATGTCGGGTGTTGTTTGGGGTTGATCTCCAATTGGAGGCAGCTGTTTCTTGTTGCCTCTGATTGGAGATCGTATTTAGGTAGGGGTTTTTCTTATTGTATGCTGTGGGTTGTTAATTGTGAGTAGTGTGTTTTCCTGCTCTGCGTCACGGCTTTATTGTTTTGTATTTTGAAGTTTATTGTATATGGCATTCGGTTTCACGATTCAATAAAAGATGTGGAACTACGATCACGCTGCATATTGGTCCGATCCTTCAGAAAGCCCTGACAGAACAACCCACCATAAAAGGACCAAGCGGCGTGAGGAAAAGTACTTGGAGTCGTGGACTTGGTAGGAAATATTAGACGGGAAAGGACCCTGGAGCCAAGCTGGGGATTATCGTCGCCCGAAGGAGGAACTAGAGGAAGCCAAGAGGGAGCGACGTTACTACAAAGCGCTATATCCACCAATAATCAAGGTGGAGAGGCAGCCCAATAACATTTTTTGGGGAGGGGCATAAGGGGAGTTTGTCAACATCAGGGGGGAGCCCTGATTGAACTTCCCGTGCCTATCGGAGAGAGCCGTGGAGCAGACAGAAGCCAGTACAGGAGTCAAGCGCGGAGCTCGACGCGAGAATCCGAAGGGAAGTACTGGCAGAAAGAGCACGGCGGGGTGGGCGTGCGGAGGAGCGAGCGATGAGTTACGGTGTGGTGCGCACTATATTGCCCATACGCACTCACAGCCCGGAGCGGTCGATGCAAGCTCCTTGCCGGTGTAGGACGAAGATGGTCATTGAACCCGGAAAGAGTAGGCCTGCTCAGCATGCCAGGTCTCCAGTTCGCCTACATAGCCCGGTACGTCCTGTTCCTGCTCCCTGCACTCATCTTGAGGTGCGTGTTGCCAGTCTGCCGCCACCTAAGCCAGTTCCATGCATCAGACCTCCAGTGCGCATACCCAGTCCGGAGTGTCCTGTTCCTGCTCCCTGCACAAGTCCTGAAGTGCGTGTTACCAGTCTGGCGCCACCTAAGTCAGTACCATGCATCAAGTCTCCAGTACGTATCCATAACCCAGTAAGGCTGGTGCCTGCTTTGAGCACTCGGTCCCCAGTGCGTCTCCCCAGTCCAGTGAGACAGGTTCCTGCTCCACGGTCAGTATGCATCCATAACCCGGTACGGTCGGTGCCTGCTGTGAGCACTCGGCCCTTAGTGCGTCTCCCCAGTCCGGTGAGACCGATCCCTGCTCCACGTAAGAAGCCTCCAGCGACGCTCCTCAGCCCGGAGCCTCCAGCGACGCTCCTCGGCCCGGAGCCTCCAGCGACGCTCCTCGGCCCGGAGCCTCCAGCGACGCTTCTCGGCCCGGAGCCTCCAGCGACGCTCTACGGTCCTGAGCCTCCAGCGACGGTCTACGGTCCTGAGCCTCCAGCAACGGTCTACGGTCCAGAGCCTCCAGCGACGGTCTACGGCCCAGAGCCTTCAGCAGAGATCTACGGCCCAGAGCCTTCAGCGGTGGTCTGCAACCCAGAGCCTTCAGCGGCGGTCTGCAACCCAGAGCCTTCAGCGGAGGTCAATAGCCCAGAGCCTTCAGCGAAGGTCTATAGCCCAGAGCCTTCAGCGGCGGTCTGCAACCCAGAGCCTTTAGAGGCGGTCTGCGAACCAGGGCCGTCAGCGGTGGTCTGCGATCCAGAGCCTTCAGTGGGGGTCTGCGACCCAGAGCCTTCAGCGGAGGTCTATAGCCCACAGTCTTCAGCGGAGATCTGCAGCCCAGAGCCTTCAGCGGTGGCCAGCAGCCCAGATCCTCCAGCGGCGGTCTGCTGCACAGAGTTGCCGGTAATGATTTACAGTCTGATTCTTCCAATAATGATCCACATGTTGGTGTTACAGAAGCGGTGGGATCTGCGAGCAGAACGGGGGTTAAGCCTGGAGCCGGAGCCACCTCCGCTGCTGGAGGATCGGAGGGATAGGGGGGTTCTGGGTTCAGCACCAGAGTTCAGCACCAGACTTTTGTCACCCTCCCTACCCTCTCCTTGTGTTTTGGTTGTTGTGTTGGGGGGTTTGTTTTTTTGTTGTTGTTTTTTGTGTGCAGTCGGTGTCTGCACCTTTGGGGGGGTACTGTCACATCCTGACCAGTGTAAGAGGTCATTTTCTATAGTAGATGGGTCAGGGCGTGACAGGGGGGGTCTGTGTTGTTATTTCTATGTTGTGGGTTCTAGGTTTTCTGTTTCTATGTCGGGTGTTGTTTGGGGTTGATCTCCAATTGGAGGCAGCTGTTTCTTGTTGCCTCTGATTGGAGATCGTATTTAGGTAGTGGTTTTTCTTATTGTATGCTGTGGGTTGTTAATTGTGAGTAGTGTGTTTTCCTGCTCTGCGTCACAGCTTTATTGTTTTGTATTTTCAATTTATTGTATATGGCATTCGGTTTCACAATTCAATAAAAGATGTGGAACTACGATCATGCTGCGTATTGGTCCGATCCTTCAGAAAGCCCTGACAGGGAGTTTGTACTTTTTTTATTGGTTCCAGTGCAACAAGAAAGCTCAACTGAGAACAGCTAAAGTATTTTAAAGAATTTCAAATAGTATTTTAACCCAGGTCTGTGGAAGATCCAATATTCTAAGCTAGGGAGGAAAATAGTAAAATTTATGCTTTAAGCTAAAGGCCCGCAAAAACACTACAGTGAATACTGTATTATTTACAGTTAACTATACAGTAGTAAAAGAAAACTATAGTAATTAATGTAGTGTTTTTGCAGATGGTAGTATTTACTCTAGTGTTTTTGCGAACTGTACTTCCCTATAGTATTTTTGCAGACTGTAGTATTTACTATAGTGTTTGTTTTATTATCTTTGACATAGAAATGGAGGATCTCTCTTTCAGGAAACCTACTGGAGAAATACTAAAAGAGCAAATCTTCCATAATCTGTAGGTAGGTAGGTACAGTGCATTCAAAAAGTATTCAGACCTTTTGACTTTTTCCACATTTTGTTAGGTTACAGCCTTATTCTAAAATGGTATAAAAAAATAATAATTAAAACCCTCATCTACACACAATACCCTATAATGACAAAGCAAAAATAGGTTTGGAAAGTTTTGCAAATGTATTAAAAATAAACTGAAATATCACATTTACATAAGTATTCAGACCCTTTACTCAGTACTTTGTACTTTGCTGAAGCACCTTTGGCAGCAATTACAGCCTCAAGTCTTCTTGGGTATGACGCAACAAGTTTGGCACACCTGTATTTGGGGAATTTCTCCCATTCTTCTCAGCAGATCCTCTTAAGTTCTGTCAGGTTGGACGGGGAGCGTCACTGCACTATTTTCAGGTCTCTCCAGAGATGTTTGATCGGGTTCAAGTCCGGGCTCTGGCTTGCACACCCAAGGACATTCGGAGACTTGTCCCAAAGCCACTCCTGCATTGTCTTGGCTGTGTGCTTTGGGTCGTTGTCCTGTTGGAAGGTAAACCTTCGCCCCACTCTGACGTCCTGAGCACTCTGGAGCAGGTTTTCATCAAGGATCTCTCTGTACTTTGCTCCGTTCATCTTTGCCTCGATCCTGACTAGTCTCCCAGTCCCTGCCGCTGATCTGTGCCTCGACACAATCTTGTCTCTGCGCTCTATGGACAATTCCTTCGACCTCATGGCTTGGTTTTTGCTCTGATATGCACTGTCAACTGAGGGACCTTATATAGACAGGTGTGTATCATGACACAAGGCGAGACCCAGATACAGACACAGGAGGCAGATGTTTGGAGTCTTATAATGTTCAATATTCCAAAAGGAGTAGGCAAGAGAATGGTAGTGCACAGGCAAAAGGTCAAAACCAGATCAGAGTCCAGGAGGTACAGAGTGGCAGAAAGGCTCGTGGTCAAAACAGGCAGAATGGTCAGCCAGGCAGGTACAGATTCCAGAACAGGCAAGGGTCAAAACCGGGAGGACTAGAAAAAAGAGAATAGCAAAGGCAGGAGTACGGGGGAAAAAACGCCCTTTGACTTGAAACATACAAGACGAACTGGCACAGAGAGACAGGAAACACAGGGATAAATACACTGGGGAAAACAAGCGACACCTGGAGGGGGTGGAGACAATAACGAGGACAGGTGAAACTGATCAGGGTGTGATGTGTGCTTTTCCAATTTACCACAGGTGGACTCCAATCAAGTTGTAGAAACATCAAGGATGATCAATGGAAACAGGATGTACCTGAGCTCAATTTCGAGTCTCATAACAAAGGGTCTGAATACTTATGTAATAAGGTATTTCTGTTTTGCATTTTTAATACATCTGCAAACATTTCTAAAAACCTGCTTCTCACTTATGGATGGCACAAACTGAGATATGGGGGAGGGGAATGGGCAGAGTATATGCAAATTGAATACTGTAGTATCATACTGTAATACTGTAGTTTTTTATAGTTAAAAAAGTTAGTGTTTTTGCAGACTGTAGTGTTTCTGTAGACATTACTGTAGTATTTACTGCAGTGTTTTTATTGCTGATAATACTGCAGTATTTACTATAGTATTCTACAGTATACTACAACATTCTATAGTAAGTACTACACATGATTGAGGGATACTGCAGTGTGTAGAATAGCATTCTACAGTTTACTATAGAATTCTATAGTAAGTACTGTAGTATTCTATAGTAACATTTAGTATTTCTTCATGTGAGGCAGCTATTTAGAATCCAGACAATGTGTAACTTAACACGATGCTATGACAAGAAAAGCATGCGCCAAGGGAGTCAAATCATCAAAATCACCAGGTGGAACAGAATACTATCAATAAAAATACCAGGTGGTATATATCAAATAATTAAAAACACCAGATGGCATGCATTAACATCTTGTGCCCCATAGGCAAGGGTTGGGGTGGCGATGGGACTGATATAAAATAATGGAGGCTAATTATCTGTAGCATTCAACATGACAGCATTAAAGTTAATAAGAAAAGAAAGGACTTTATCCAAGCAACAAATATAACCGATTGTTTCAAGGCAAGTCCACCTGAGATAATTAGTGAAGTTTAGCCAAAGGCATAGTTTTATCTCCTGATGGAACAGCACGGTTGTATTCCATCCTAGTCTGTGCATGGGAGGGATAGCAAATTGTTTACATCTGAAACTAATGGCATATTTATGGAATTTCTCAAACATCCTATCTATATAAATGTGCCCAAGTCATCATGTGCTGGTCATCCATTTGACCTTGACCATGGATCTGAGGATACATCAATTACTGTAGAATATTGACCATAGAATATAGAATACACATAGTAGATGGACCTATGACAAACAATTGAGAACTGGAAAAAACAATATCTAAAACAATATGCAACCATTGAGTTGTAAGGAAAGACAGTTATGTACCTGAGACTGAGGAGGGTAGGCTGCTGTTATCCTGGGTACTGCCAGTCTGAGAGAGGCCTGGTCCTATGGAGCTCTCCTCTAAGATATGGCTCAGTCCTGGGCTACTACTCCTACTAATAGCCTGGGTCTCTGGGTTGCACGCAGGCGTTCGTCGCTCATCTGACACCCTCCACCCAGCATGGTAGGCCCGCTGCTGTTCTTTAGCTGTGTATAGGTCCACCTGATCTACAGCCAGTCCTGGTGCCATGACCTGCCAGCCTGGGTAGCTTTTGAGGTTGTTTCTCTCGTTGGCAGGAGCTTGTGGTTGATACTCCACATTGCTCGAACTCAGGAGAGGCACCAGATGATTCAAACCCAACAAAGAGTGATTATTATCACCCTCCGTCAGTGAATCGTGTCCTGGTGCCAGCATCTTACCCAGCATCTCCTTCACCTTCATCCCGATGCCTGCTGTGGCAAGGATCTGCTGGAACTCCGACTGGCCCGCTTTCTCTGCAGAGAGGAACCTGCTGTGGAGGCTTGAGATGTATTGGGAGTAGAGGTTTGTGTAGTGGGCGTCCTGGGCTACTCTAGCCATGCTAACAGATACCTGAGGGTCAGCAGGAAGCTGCTTGGTCTTAGCAGACAGCTTGTTGAGGTGGACCTTCATGTGGTTCTTGAGGAACCAGGGTTCTTTGAAGCGCCGGCTACAGATCTGGCAGCAGTGCTCGAATGAGTCCTTGTGCTTCCGCATGTGTCCCTTGAGGAACCAGGCCTGGCTGAAGATCTGACCACACACCTTGCAGGGGAACTCCCCACCAGGGGGCTTCAAGCCCCGACCGCTGCCCACGGCGGAACTCTGATTTTGGGCTGACACGGAGGTGATGTGGGCCGTCTCCACGTGGCTGATGAGCTCCTCCTCCTGGGAGGCTGCGTACTCACACAGGGTGCACTTGTATGGCTTGTGGAGGATACGGATGTGGCGCTCCAGCTCCTGCTGCTTCCTGAACTTTCCTTTGCAGAAGGAGCAGCGGAACCCTGCGGAAGGCTGAGCCTGTGTGTGATCCTCCTGGCCTGTGGTGGTCATCTTGGGGGAGACAGATGGCAGTGAAAGGGTCTCCACAGGGCCAGGGCCTGTGCAAGTTAAGGGGAGCTGGGTGGTGGTGGTAGAAGCAGGCTGGGGCTGCTGGAGCTGGGGATGGGGGATGTGGGGTGGTGGTGGCTGGGTCAGACCACCTATACCACCCCTGATGTGCCTGTCCCTCAGGATGGCCCTCTCCTCCAGCTCGTGGAGCAGCCTGTTCTCCTCTCTGATCCGGCCACGGCCTTTCCCAAGGTTGCCCTGTTTGTGAGTGCGTAAGTGGATCTTGAGGTTGCCCTTCTGCGCTGCCCTGTGGTCACAGTAAGGGCACTTAAAGGGCTTCTCGCCTGTGTGCGTGCGCATGTGCAGCGACAAGATGCTGTTGAAGCGGAAGCGCTTGCCACACAGTGGGCACGGGTACTTCCTGTTCTTGTGCATGTCTTCCTGGGTGACATTGACATGGGTCATGTGACCCTGGTTCTGGACCCTTAGGAACTGTGGAAGGTGGTCCACCCTCCCATTGATGCCATTTAGAACCCTGGCTGAATCCATCAGCTGATTGGCTAGCAGTGCCATCTGGCCCCTTCAGTGTGACTGCCCTCGTCCAATGGTGTGGTGGCTTTCTATACTCAGGGATCTGTGGACTGTTACAGTGTGGAGGTCAGGGATTGGATGTCCCAGAGTCCTTCAGAAGGTTCTGCTTGTGGTTGATGGTATAGTAACCTTTGACACCTTTTCCTCAGAGAGGGGAGTTGGAGACATCTTTGCACATAATAGAGACTTCCACCTAAAAGAGAGAAAGGAAAAAGATGCATAAGGCATGCACATGAACATGAACAATTAGTGCAATAGAGCCCTCATATTACATACATTTAAAGAAAACTCAAAGTAAAAAATATGAAATATTCAACAACAACAACAAAAAGATTAGATGAAAATGTCCCAGTTAAACTTTCAATGCCTTCGGAAAGAATTCAGACCACTTGACTTTTTCCACATTTTGTTACATTACAGCCTTATTCTAAAATTCATTCAATAGTTTTTTTCCCCTTATCACTCTACACGTAATCGAGTGTTCTTGCTTAAGACGCTACAAGCTTGGCACACCTGTATTTGGGTTTTTTCTCCCATTCTTCTTTGCAGATCCTCTTAAGCTCCTGCGTTGTGGCTGTGTGCTTAAGCACAAGATGGCGCCGACAAAGATGGCAGCATCACTTCAAGTCCTTAGGAAACTGTGCAGTATTTCGTTTTTTTATCTATAATTTCTTACATTGTTAGCCCAGAAAACTTTACGCGTTATTACATACAGCCGGGAAGAACTTACCAGCACAATCAGCACTACGACCAGGAATACAACTTTCCCAAAGCGGATCCTTTGTCTGCACCTTCCAGGGCATTTGAACTGATTCCAGAGGCCGACCCAAAACAATTAAATCGGAGGAGAAGGTGCCGGAACAGTCTTCTTGTAAGGCTTTGGATGAGCGCACATCACCCACTGCTTCCGAGTATATTCCTCGCTAATGACCAGGGCAAGAGTTGCTTTCCAAAGAGATATCCGGGATTGTAACATACTCTGTTTCACAGAGACATGGCTAGCTGGGGACATGCTGTCAGAGTCCGTACAGCGCAACGTGCCGACAGGAACAAACATCTCTCTGGTAAGAAGAAGGGCATGGGTGTATGTTTCATGATTAACGACTCATGGTGTAATTGTAACATACAAGAACTCAAGTCCTTTTGTTCACCTGACCTAGAATTCCTCACAATCAAATGCCGGTTATCGTCACAGCCGTGTATATCACCCCGCAAGCAGATACCAAGATGGCCATCAAGGAACTTCACTGGCCTATATGCAAACTGGAAACCATATACCCTGAGGCTGCATTTATTGTAGCTGGGGATTTTAACAGAGCTAATCTGAGAACAAGTCTACCTAAATTCTATCAGCATATCGATTGCGGTACATGAGTGAGTAACACACTCGACCACTGCTACTCTAACTTCCGCAATGCATACAAGGCCCTCCCCCGCCCTCCTTTTGGCAAATCTGACCATGACTCCATTTTGTTGCTCCCCTCCTATAGGCAGGAACTAAAACAGGAAGAGCCAGTGTTTAGGTCTATCCAAAGCCGGTCTGACCAATCGGATTCCACGCTTCAAGATTGCTTTGATCACGTCAACTGGGATAAGTTCCGGGTAGCCTCAGACAATAACATTAACGTATACGCTGACTCGGTGAGCGAGTTTATAAGGAAGTGTATAGGAGATGTTGTACCCACTGTGACTATAAAAACCTTCCCAAATCAGAAAAAGTGGATTGATGGCAGCATTCACGCAAAACTGAAAGCACGAACCGCCACATTTAGTCATGGCAAGGCGACTGGAAACATGACCGAATACAAACAGTGTAGTTATTTCCTCCGTAAGACAATCAAACAAACAAAGCGTCATTACAGAGACAAAGTGGAGTCGCAATTCAACGGCTCAAACACGAGACGTATGTGGCAGGGTCTACAGACAATCACGGATTACAAAAAGAAAACCAGCCCCGTCACGGACATCGACGTCTAGCTCCCAGACAAATTAACAACTTCTTTGCGCGCTTTGAGGACAATACAGTGCTACCGACACGGCCCGCTACCCAAGACTGTGGGCTCTCCTTCTCCATGGCCGACGTGAGTAAAACATTTAAACATGTTAACCCTCGCAAGGCTGCCGGCCCAGACGGCATCCCTAGCCGCATCCTCAGAGCATGCGCAGACCAGCTGGCTGGTGTGTTTACCAACATATTCAATCAATCCCTATCCCAGTCTGCTATCCCCACATCCTTCAAGATGGTCACCATTATTCCTGTTCCCAAGAAAGCTAAGGTAACTGAACTAAATGACCATCGCCTCGTAGCACTGACTTCTTTCATCATGAAGTGCTTTGAGAGACTAGTCAATATCACCCCCACCCTACCTATCACCCTAGACCCACTCCAATTTCCTTACCGCCCCAATAGGTCCACAGACAATGCAATCACCATCACACTGCACACTGCCCTATCCCATCTGGACAAGAGGAATACCTATGTAAGAATGATGTTCATTGACTACAGATCAGCATTCAACACCATAGTACTCTCCAAACTCATCATTAAGCTTGAGACCCTGAGTCTCGACCCCACCCTGTGCAACTAGGTCCTGGACTTCCTGACGGGCCGCCCCCAGGCGATGAAGGTAGGAAACAACATCTCAACTTCGCTGATCCTCAACACTGGGGCCCCACAAGGGTGCGTTCTCAGCCCTCTCCTGTAATCCCTGTTCACCCATGACTGCGTAGCTATGCACGCCTCCAACTCAATCATGAAGTTTGCAGACGACACTACAGTGTTAGGCTTGATTACCAACAACGACAAGACAGCCTACAGGGAGGAAGTGAGGGCCCTCGGAGTGTGATGTCAGGGAAATAACCTCTCACTCAACGTCAGCAAAAGAAAAGAGATGATCGTGGACTTCAGGAAACAGCAAAGGGAGCCCCCCCCCCTATCCACATCGATGGGACAGCAGTGGAGAAGGTGGAAAGTTTTAATTTCCTCGACAAACTGAAATGGTCCACGCACACAGACAGTGTAGTGACGAAGGCGCAAGAACCCTCACTAACTTTTACAGGTGCACAAATGAGAGCATCCAGTCGGGCTGTATCACAGCCTGGTATGGCAATGGCACCGCCCACAAACGCAGGGCTTTCCAGATGGTGGTGCGGTCTACACAACGCATCACCGGGGGCAAACTACCTGCCCTCCAGGACACCTACAACACCGATGTCACGGGAAGGCAAAAAAGATCATCAAGGACAATAACCACCCGAACTACAAACAATAGTACGCAAGTATAAACACCATGGGACCACGCAGCCGTCATACAGCTCAGCAAGGAGATGCGTTCTGTCTCCTAGAGATGAATGTACTTTGGTGCAATAAGTGCAAATCAATCCCAGAACAACAGCAAAGGACCTTGTTAAGATGCTGGAGGAAACAGGTACAAAAGTATCTATAACCACAGTAAAACGAGTCCTATATCGACATAACCTGAAAGGACGCTCAGCAAGGAAGCAACTGCACATGGGGACAAAGATTGTACTTTTTGGAGAAATGTCCTCTGGTCTGATGAAACAAAAATAGAACCGTTTGGCCATAATGACCATCGTTATGTTTGGATGAAAAAGGGGGAGGCTTGCAAGCCGAAGAACACCATCCCAACCGTGAAGCACGGGGGTGGCAGTATCATGTTGTGGGGTTGCTTGGCTGCAGGAGGTACTGGTGCACTTCACAAAATAGATGGCATCATAAGGTAGGAAAATGATGTGGATATATTGAAGCAACATCTCAAGACATCAGTCAGGAAGATAAAGCTTGGTCGCAAATGGGTCTTCCAAATGGACAATGACCCCAAGAATACTTCCAAAGTTGTGGCAAAATGGCTTAAGGACAACAAAGTCAAGGTATTGGAGTGGCCATCACAAAGCCCTGACCTCAATCCTATAGAAAATGTGTGGGCAGAACTGAAAAAGCATGTGCGAGCAAGGAGGCCTAGAAACCTGACTCAGTTACACCAGCTCTGTCAGGAGGAATGGGCAAAAATTTACCCACCTTATTGTGGGAAGCATGTGGAAGGCTACCCAAAACGTTTGACCTAAGTTAAACAATTTAAAGGCAATAATACTAATTGAGTGTATGTAAACTTCTGACCCATTGGGAATGTGATGAAAGAAATAAAAGCTGAAATAAATCATTCTCTCTACTATTATTCTGACATTTCACATTCTTAAAATAAAGTGGTGATCCTAACTGACCTAAGACAGGGAATTTTTACTTGGATTAAATGTCAGGAATTGTGAAAAACTGAGTTTAAATGTATTTGATTAAGGTGTATGTAAACTTCCGACTTCAACTGTATATACTGTATACTGTATCCTTCACTATCTATTCTTTATTATCTATTTTATCTTAGCCGCTCTGTCACTGCACATCCATATATTTTATACTTGTATAATATCATCCCATTCTTTTATTAGATTGTGTGTATTAGGTTTTGTTGTGGAATTTGTTAGAAATTAGGATTTTGCTGTGGAATTGTTAGATATTACCTGTTAGATAGTGCTGCACTGTCAGATCTAGAAGCATACGCATTTCGCTACACTCGCAATAACATCTGCTAACCATGTGTATGTGACCAATACAATTTGATTTGATTTGATTTGCTTAGCGTCGTTGTCCTGTTGGAAGGTAAACCTTCTCCCCAGTCTGAGGTCATGAGTGCTCTGGAGCAAGTTTTCCTCAAGGGTCTCTCTGTACTTCGCTCGGTTCATCTTTGCCTCGATCCTGACTTGTCTCCCAGTCCCTGCCGCTGAAAAAAATCCCCACAGTATGATGCTGCCACCACCATGCTTCACCGTAGGGAGGGTGCCAGGTTTCCTCCAGATGTGACGCTTGGCATTCAGGCCAAAGAGTTCAATCTTGGTTTCATTAGATCAGACAATCTTGTTTCTCATGCTCTGAGAGTCTTTAGGTGTCTTTTGCCAAACTCCAAGCGGACTGTCATGTGACTTTTACTGAGGAGTGGCTTCCGTCTGGCCACTCTACGATAAAGGCCTGATTGGTGGAGTGCTGCAGAGATGGTTGTCCTTCTGGAAGTTTCTCCCATCTCCACAAAGGAACTCTAGAGCTCTTTCAGAGTGACCATCTGGTTCTTGGTTACCTCCCTGACCAAGGCCCTTCTCCCCCAATTGCTCATTTTGACCGGGTCGGCCAGCTCTAGGAAGAGTCTTGGTGGTTCCAAACTTCTTGAATTTAAGAATGGTGGAGGCCACTGTGTTATTGGGGCCCTTCAATGCTGCAGAAATGTTTTGGTACCCTTCCCCAGATTTGTGCCTCGACACAATCCTGTCTCTGAGCTCTACGGACAATTCAAGACTATCTTACCAACAGGATATTGAAAACTGTAATATCATTTGTTTCACTGAGTCGTGGCTGAACGAAGACACAGATATTATAGAAAAAAACACATACAAAGCTCTCCCTCGCCCTCCATTTGGCAAATCTGACCATATTTTTATCCTCCTGATTCCTGTTTACAAGCAAAAACTAAAGCAGGAAGTACCAGTGTGACCGTATGTACATATCCCAACCAGAAGCCATGGATAACAGGCAACATCCGCACCGAGCTAAAGGCTAGAGCTGCATCTTTCAAGGAGCGGGACACTAATCCGGACTCTTATTAGAAATCCCGCTATGCCCTCCAACGAACCATCAAACAGGCAAAGGGAAAATACAGGACTAAGATTGAATCCTGCTACACTGGCTCTGATGCTCCTCGGATGTGGCAGGGCTTGGAAACTATTATGGACTACAAAGGTAAACCCAGCCATGAGCTGCTCAGTGACGCGAGCCTACCAGACGAGCCAAATGCCTTTTATGCTCGCTTTGAGGCAAGCAACACTGAAGCATGCATGAGAGCACCAGCTGTTCCGGATGACTGTGTGATCACGCTCTCCGTAGTCGATGTGAGCAAGACCTTTAAACATTCACAAGACCGCGGGGCCAGACGGATTACCCGAACGTGTACTCAGAGCATGTGCGGACCAACTGGCAAGTGTCTTCAATGACATTTTCAACCTCTTCCTGACTGAGTCTGTAATTGCTAAACGTTTCAAACAGACCACCATAGTCCCTGTGCCCAAGAAAGTGTAGGTAACCTGCCTAAATGACTACCACCCTGTAGCACTCACACTAGTAGCCATGAAGTGCTTTGAAAGGCTGGTCATAGCTCACATCATCCCGAAAACCCCAGATCATTTTGAGCCTGTAATCGAGCCCACAAATTCTGATGCTCCAGAACTAGTCTAAAGAAGGCCAGTTTTATTGCTTCTTTAATCAGGACAACATTTTTCAGCTGTGCTAACATAAGTGCAAAAGAGTTTCTAACACTCAACTAGCCTTTTAAAATGATAAACTTGGATTAAGCTAAAATTGGAACACTAGAACACAGGAACATAGTTCCATTGGAACACAGGAGTGATGGTTGCTGATAATGTGCATCTATACGCCTATGCAGATATTCCATTAAAAATCTGCCATTTCCAGCAACAAAAGTCATTAACAACATTAACAATGTCTACACTGTATTTCTGATCAATTTGATGTTATTTTAATGGACAAAAATGTTTATTTTCTTTCAAAAACAAGGACAAGTCTAAGTGACCCCAAACTTTTGAAAGGTAGTGTATGTGCTGGGCGGTGTCAGAAATTGTCAAAGACTCCAGTCACCCAAGTCATAGACTGTGTTCTCTCTGCTACCGCACGACAAGTGGTACCGGAGCGCCAAGTCTAGGTGCAAAAGGCTCCTTAACAGCTTCTACCCCCAAGCCATAAAACTGCTGAACAATTAATCAAATGGCCACCAAATGGACTATTTACATTGACCCACCCATTTATTTTACAGTGCTGCTACTCGCTGTTTATTATCTATGCATAGTCACTTCCCCCCTACCTACATGTACAAATTACCTCGACTAAGCTGTACCCCCCTCACATTGAC
Organism: Salmo trutta; assembly: GCF_901001165.1. Lineage (NCBI taxonomy): Eukaryota > Metazoa > Chordata > Actinopteri > Salmoniformes > Salmonidae > Salmo > Salmo trutta. The sequence goes on from NC_042963.1 coordinate 40,118,828, forward strand.
TCGGTACCGGTACCTCCTGTACATAGCCTCGTGATTGTTATTTTATTGTGTTAAAAAGTTATTACATTTTTTACTTTAGTTAATTTAGCAAATATTTTCGTAACTCTATTTCTTGAACTGCATTGTTGATTAAGGCTTGTAAGTAAGCAGTTCACGTATACAACACCTGTTTTATTCGGCACGTGACAAATAAAACTGTATTTGATTTGATTTGATTTGAATTCCTTCGACCTCATGTCTTGGTTTTTGCTCTGACATGCACTGTCAACTGAAGGGACCTTATATAGACAGGTGTGTTCCTTTCCAAATCATGTCCAATGAATTGGATTTACCACAGGTGGACTCCAATCAAGTTGTAGAAACATCTCAAGAATGATCAATGGAAGCAGGATGCACCTGTGCTCAAATTCGAGTCTCATAGCAAAGGCTCTGAATACTTATGTAAAGGTATATTTGTGTTTTTTCAATCTAAAAACCTGTTTTCGCCGTGTTGTTATGGGGTATTGTGTGTAGATTGTAACAAAAATATATACACTGCACAAAAAAATAAAGGGAACACTTAAACAACACAATGTAACTCCAAGTCAATCACACTTCTGTGAAATCAAACTGTCCACTTAGGGAGCAACACTGATTGACAATAAATTCCACATGCTGTTGTGCAAATGGAATAGACAACAGGTGGAAATTATAGGCAATTAGCAAGACACCCCCAATAAAGGAGTGGTTCTGCAGGTGTGGACCACAGACCACTTCTCAGTTCCTATGCTTCCTGGCTGATGTTTTGGTCACTTTTGAATGCTGGCGGTGCTTTCACGCTAGTGGTAGCATAAGACGGAGTCTACAACCCACACAAGTGGCTCAGGTAGTGCAGCTCATCCAGGATGGCACATCAATGCGAGCTGTGGCAAGAAGGTTTGCTGTGTCTGTCAGCGTAGTGTCCAGAGCATGGAGGTGCTACCAGGAGACAGGCCAGTACATCAGGAGACGTGGAGGAGGCAACAACCCAGCAGCAGGACCGCTACCTCCGCCTTTGTTCAAGGAGGAGCAGGAGGAGCACTGCCAGAGCCCTGCAAAATGACCTCCAGCAGGCCACAAATGTGCATGTGTCTGCTCAAACGGTCAGAAACAGACTCCATGAGGGTGGTATGAGGGCCCGACGTCCACAGGTGGGAGTTGTGCTTACAGCCCAACACCGTGCAGGACGTTTGTCATTTGCCAGAGAACACCAAGATTGGCAAATTCGCCACTGGCGCCCTGTGCTCTTCACAGATGAAAGCAGGTTCACACTGAGCACGTGACAGACGTGACAGAGTCTGGAGACGCCGTGGAGAACTTTCTGCTGCCTGCAACATCCTCCAGCATGACCGGATTGGCGGTGGGTCAGTCATGGTGCGGGGTGGCATTTCTTTGGGGGGCCGCACAGCCCTCCATGTGCTCGCCAGAGGTAGCCTGACTTCCATTAGGTACCGAGATGAGATCCTCAGACCCCTTATGAGACCATATGCTGGTGCGGTTGGCCCTGGGTTCCTCCTAATGCAAGACAATGCTAGACCTCATGTGGCTGGAGTGTGTCAGCAGTTCCTGCAAGAGGAAGGCATTGATGCTATGGACTGGCCCGCCCGTTCCCCAGACCTGAATCCAATTGAGCACATCTGGGACATCATGTCTCGCTCCATCCACCAACGCCACGTTGCACCACAGACTGGCCAGGAGTTGGCGGATGCTTTAGTCCTGGTCTGGGAGGAGATCCCTCAGGAGACCATCCGCCACCTCATCAGGAGCATGCCCAGGCGTTGTAGGGAGGTCATACAGGCACGTGGAGGCCACACACACTACTGAGCCTCATTTTGACTTGTTTTAAGGACATTACATCAAAGTTGGATCAGCCTGTGGTGTGGTTTTCCACTTTAATTTTGAGTGTGACTCCAAATCCAGACCTCCATGGGTTGATAAATTGGATTTCCATTGATTATTTCTGTGTGATTTTGTTGTCAGCACATTCAACTATGTAAAGAAAAAAGTATTTAATAAGATTATTTCTTTCATTCAGATCTAGGATGTGTTGTTTAAGTGTTCCCTTTATTTTTTTGAGCAGTATATATTTAATCCATTTTAATCCAACTCTCCTTCCGTAGACTCCAACTGCTCTTAAATACAAGTAAAACTAAATGCATGATCTTCAACCGATCGCTGCCCGCACCTGCCCGCCCGTCCAGCATCACTACTCTGGACGGTTCTTACTTAGAATATGTGGACAACTACAAATACCTAGGTGTCTGGTTAGACTGTAAGCTCTCCTTCCAGACTCAAATCAAACATCTCCAATCTAAAGTTAAATCTAGAATTGGCTTCCTATTTCGCAACAAATCATCCTTCACTCATGCTGCCAAACATACGCTCGTAAAACTGACCATCCTACCGATCCTCGACTTCGGCGATGTCATTTACAAAATAGCCTCCAATACCCTACTCAATAAACTGGATGCAGTCTATCACAGTGCCATCCGTTTTGTCACCAAAGCCCCATATACTACCCACACTGCGACCTGTACGCTCTCGTTGGCTGGCCCTCGCTTCATACTAGTCGCCAAACCCACTGGCTCCAGGTCATCTACAAGACCCTGCTAGGTAAAGTCCCCCCTTATCTCAGCTCACTGGTCACCATAGCAGCACCCACCTGTAGCACGCGCTCCAGCAGGTATATCTCTCTGGTCAACCCCAAAGCCAATTCCTCCTTTGGCCGTCTCTCCTTCCAGTTCTCTGCTGCCAATGACTGGAACGAACTACAAAAATCTCTGAAACTGGAAACAATTATCTCCCTCACTAGCTTTAAGCACCAGCTGTCAGAGCAGCTCACAGATCACTGCACCTGTACATAGCCCATCTATAATTTAGCCCAAACAACTACCTCTTCCCCCACTGTATTTATTTATTTATTTATTTTGCTCCTTCGCACCCCATTATTTCTATTTCTACTTTGCACTTTCTTCCACTACAAATCTACCATTCCAGTGTTTTACTTGCTATATTGTATTTACTTTGCCACCATGGCCTTTTTTGCCTTTACCTCCCTTATCTCACCTCATTTGCTCACATTGTATATAGACTTATTTTTCTACTGTATTATTGACTGTATGTTTGTTTTACTCCATGTGTAACTCTGTGTTGTTGTATGTGTCAAACTGCTTTGCTTTATCTTGGCCAGGTCACAGTTGTAAATGAGAACTTGTTCTCAACTAGCCTACCTGGTTAAATAAAGGAGAAATAAAAAATAAGTATTATTTTTTTTTGAATAATGCTGTAACTTTAAAAAAATGTTTAGTAAAAGTCAAGGGGTCTGAATACTTTCCGAAGGCACTGTATCTGACAAATCAAATATGTACATTGTTAACATGCTTTGATAATTTTCGCATGGAACTAATGCACCTGAAATAGGTCATCAAGCAGAGTAAAACAAATGCTGCGTGTCTCTTCTTCCTGTCTTTAGTATATTTTTGGTCTCAGCTTATTGTTGAAGGATGCTAAAATGCTGATTACTTCTAACCACAGTCTTCCTCTCCATATATATCGACTCTACTATGATGTGAGGTAGAAATCTGTCTTTTGATCTCCTTTTAGACGGACAGTAAGTAGCTACAATACTTAACAGTCTTTGCTGCAGGTCCAGTGGTTGCTTTGAAACAACCCTCTGTGCTCAACATAAGAGGTCACTAAAATCTCCACGGGTTACGAGGGAACTTAGTAACTTTATGAAACGAGAACAAATAAAAGTTCAAGGAGAAGAAATCTACAAATCTATTCAAATGGAATTAAACATAACCTCCTCTCCTCTTCTCCACCCACTCCCTCGCCATTGCTCTATACTAACAAACAAAGAGGCAAATTCTCAACGTTCTACAATGGTAGAGGTCACATATTAGAACATACACTGCTTTAGTGCAGTACCAAAGGGCATGGAACAAAGCCTGCATTGTCCACACAGAATTAACACAGGCTTACATCATCCAGGGCTCAAACCTCAGTAATGAAAAGGATGTATATTGTAACACACAGACAAAGAGCTACCCTGCAAGCTTAAGTCCAAACAGTACTCTGTTCCCATGTCTGATCTACAGTACCAGTCAAACATTTTGACAAACCTACTCATTCAAGGGTTTTTCTTTATTTTTACTATTTTCTACATTGTAGAATAGTAGTGAAGAAATCAAAACTATGAAATAACACATATGGAATCATGTAGTAACCAAAAAAAGCAAATAAAAAAATATATTTTATATTTGAGATTCTTCAAATAGCCACCATTTGCCTTGATGACAGCTTTGCACACTCTTGGCATTCTCTAAACCAGCAGTTAGGAAAGCTAGCTTTTTCAAACAGAAATGTGCATCCTATAGCTCTAACTCCACTGTAAAGTCCATGGAGAATAAGAGCACCTCCTCCCAGCTGCCCACTGCACTGAGGCTAGGAAACACTGTCACCACCGATAAATCCACAATAATCGAGAATTTCAATAAGCATTTCTCTATGGCTAGCCATGCTTTCCTCCTGGCTACCCCATCTCCGGCCAACAGCTCCGCACTCCCCGCAGCCACTTGCCCAAGCCTCCCGAGCTTCTCCTTCACCCAAATCCAGATAGCAGATGTTCTAAAAGAGCTGAAAACCTGGACCCATACAAATCAGCTGGGCTAGACAATCTGGACCCTCTCTTTCTAAAATTATCCACCGCCATTGTTGCTACCCCTATTACCAGTCTGTTCAAGCTCTCTTTCGTATTGTCCGAGATTCCTAAACATTGGAAAGCTGCCGCGGTCATCCCCCTCTTCAAAGGGGGTGACACTCTAGACCCAAACTGTTATAGACCTATATCCATCCTGCCCTGCCGTTTTAAAGTCTTCGAAAGCCAAGTTAACAAACAGATCACTGACCATTTCGAATTCCACCGTACCTTCTCCGCTGTGCAATCCGGTTTCCGAGCTGGTCACGGGTGCACCTTAGCCACGCTCAAGGTCCTAAACGATATCATAACCGCCATCGATAAAAGACAGTACTGTGCAGCCGTCTTCATAAACCGGGCCAAGGCTTTCGACTCTGTCAATCTCCGTGTTCTTATCGGCAGACTCAACAGCCTTGGTTTCTCAAATGACTGCCTCGCCTGGTTCACCAACTACTTCTCAGATAGAGTTCAGTGTGTCAAATCGGAGGGCCTGTTGTCCGGACCTCTGGCAGTCTCTATGGGGGTACCACAGGGTTCAATTCTCGGGCTGACTCTTTTCTCTGTATATATCAACGATGTCGCTCTTGCTGCGGGTGATTCCTTGATCCAGCTCTACGCAGACAACACCATTCTGCATACATCTGACCCTTCTTTGGACACTGTGTTAACAAACCTCCAAACGAGCTTCAGTGCTATACAACACTCCTTCTGTGGCCTCCAACTGCTCTTAAACGCTAGTAAAACTAAATGCGTGCTCTTCAACCGATCGCTGCCCGCACCTGCCCGCCCGACTAGCGTCACTACTCTGGAAAGTTCTGACTTAGAATATGTGGACAACTACAAATACCTAGGTGTCTGGCTAGACTCTCCTTCCTGTAAACTGTAAACTCTCCTTCCAGACTCATATTAAGCATCGCCAATCCAAAATGCAATCTAGAATCAGCTTCCTATTTTGCAACAAAGCCTCCTTCACTGACGCTGCCAAACATACCCTCGTAAAACTGACTATCCTACCGATCCTCAACTTCGGCGATGTCATTTATAGCCTTCAACACTCTACTCAGCAAATTGGATGCAGTCTAACACAGTGCCATCAGTTTTGTCACCAAAGCCCCATATACCACCCACCACTGCGACCTGTATGCTCTTGTCGGCTGGCCTTCACTACATATTCATCGCCAGACCCACTGGCTCCAGGTGATCTATAAGTCTTTGCTAGGTAAAGTTCCTCCTTATCTTAGCTTACTGGTCACCATAACAACACCCACACGCTCCAGCAGGTATCTCTCACTGGTCATTCCCAAAGCCAACACCTCTTTGGCCGCCTTTCCTTCCATTTCTCTGCTGCCAATGACTGGAATGAATTGCAAAAATCGTTGAAGTTGGAGACTTATATCTCCCTCACTAACTTTAAGCATCAGCTATCTGAGCAGCTTACGGATCGCTGCAGCTGTACACAGCCCATCTGTAAATAGCCCATCCAACTACCTACCTCATCCCCATATTGTTTTAATTTACTTTTTTGCTCTTTTGCACACCAGTATTTCTACTTGCACATCATCATCTGCACACCTATCACTCCAGTGTTCATTTGCTAAATTGTGTTTACTTCGCTACTATGGCCTATTTATTGCCTTACCTCCTTACTCCATTTGCACACACTGTATATATATACTGCTCAAAAAAACAAAGGGAACACTTAAACAACACATCCTAGATCTGAATGAAAGAAATAATCTGTTTAAATACTTTTTTCTTTACATAGTTGAATGTGCTGACAACAAAATCACACAAAAACAATCAATGGAAATCCAATTTATCAACCCATGGAGGTCTGGATTTGGAGTCACACTCAAAATTAAAGTGGAAAACCACACTACAGGCTGATCCAACTTTGATGTAATGTCCTTAAAACAAGTCAAAATGAGGCTCAGTAGTGTGTGTCCTCCACGTGCCTGTATGACCTCCCTACAACGCCTGGGCATGCTCCTGATGAGGTGGCGGATGGTCTCCTGAAGGATCTCCTCCCAGACCTGGACTAAAGCATCCGCCAACTCCTGGACAGTCTGTGGTGCAACGTGGCGTTGGTGGATGGAGCGAGACATGATGTCCCAGATGTGCTTAATTGGATTCAGGTCTGGGGAACGGTCCAGTCCATAGCATCAATGCCTTCCTCTTGCAGGAACTGCTGACACACTCCAGCCACATGAGGTCTAGCATTGTCTTGCATTAGGAGGAACCCAGGGCCAACCGCACCAGCATATGGTCTCACAAGGGGTCTGAGGATCTCATCTCGGTACCTAATGGCAGTCAGGCTACCTCTGGCGAGCACATGGAGGGCTGTGTGGCCCCCCAAAGAAATGCCACCCCACACCATGACTGTCCCACCGCCAAACCGGTCATGCTGGAGGATGTTACAGGCAGCAGAACGTTCTCCACGGGGTCTCCAGACTCTGTCACGTCTGTCACGTGCTCAGTGTGAACCTGCTTCATCTGTGAAGAGCACAGGGCGCCAGTGGCGAATTTGCCAATCTTGGTGTTCCCTGGCAAATGCCAAACGTCCTGCACGGTGTTGGGCTGTAAGCACAACCCCCACCTATGGACGTCGGGCCCTCATACCACCCTCATGGAGTCTGTTTCTGACCGTTTGAGCAGACACATGCACATTTGTGGTCTGCTGGAAGTCATTTTGCAGGGCTCTGGCAGTGCTTCTCCTGCTCCTCCTTGCACAAAGGCGGAGGTAGCGGTCCTGCTGCTGGGTTGTTGCCCTCCTACAGCTTCCTCCACGTCTCCTGATGTACTGGCCTGTCTCCTGGTAGCGCCTCCATGCTCTGGACACTACGCTGACAGACACAGCAAACCTTCTTGCCACAGCTCGCATTGATGTGCCATCCTGGATGAGCTGCACTACCTGAGCCACTTGTGTGGGTTGTAGACTCTGTCTCATGCTACCACTAGAGTGAAAGCACCTCCAGCATTCAAAAGTGACCAAAACATCAGCCAGGAAGCATAGGAACTGAGAAGTGGTCTGTGGTCCCCACCTGCAGAACCACTCCTTTATTGGGGGTGTCTTGCTAATTGCCTATAATTTCCACCTGTTGTCTATTCCATTTGCACAACAGCATGTGAAATTTATTGTCAATCAGTGTTGCTTCCTAAGTGGACAGTTTGATTTCACAGAAGTGTGATTGACTTGGAGTTACATTGTGTTGTTTAAGTGTTCCCTTAATTTTTTTGAGCAGTGTATTTTCTATTGTGTTATTTACTGTACTTTTGTTTATCCCACGTGTAACTCTGTGTTGTATGTGTCGCACTGCTTTGCTTTATCTTGGCCAGGTCGCAGTTGTAAATGAGAACTTGTTCTCAACTGGCCTACCTGGTTAAATAAAGGTGAAATAAATAAAAAAGTAAAAAGGGCCTGTATTCAGAAAGAGTGCTGGTATAGGATTAGTTTAGCTTTTTAGATAATAATGAATAAAAAATGATATGGACAGCGGAGGACTTGATCCCAGATCAGAAATCTTACTCACATTTTGAATACATGCCCTTAAATATACAACCTAATCTTCCTGAAGCTAAGCACATTTGACAGGTGTGAGAGAAACATTGAAAGATATCCACCACTTGTTTAAGGTGTTATTCTGATCATCTAAGTGTGTAATCACAAGGCTTAGAACCATGATCAGGTGCTAGTTAATATGACAGGCTCGGTGGTGGTGGAGGAAGACAGGGTTGCTAGGGAAGCGAATAGGCAGACCTGTCAGGTACCATCTTTCAGAGTGAAGTACACTCTTTCAGGGGGAGATTGAGAAAGAGGGTGATTGTATAAAGCCTCATGTCACATGATTGGGCTCCCCAGATGTGGCCATATACATGATAATGCTATGTATTTTGAATATTCATTGTTGGGTGGGTATTCTCGTTGACTAACTGCTCATGTCAACCATTTAACAGTCCTAGAGCATTGGACAGATATCCAACAGACATTGGACAGATATAAAAACTATTGTAAACAAGATTCTGATTCCAGCATGTTCTAATTTCAAGTATGGGTATGGTTTTTGATGCAATGTTGCACCTTTTCAACAGCGCAACTGTGGTAAAAGAAAATACCACACATTTGCTGAGCCTGCAATTGCTTTTCATACACAACAAACAGCAGCCTAAGCCTAGTCCAATAACGACATAGTACCACAGTAATGTTGTGACCTATATACTAAAGTCATTTTTACATAAACAAAGAGCAAAGAAAACTGCAGATACAGTAGTTGGCCCACATGACTGAATAACCCAGATTCCTTGGCTTAGCCTTGTGTCATCATGATCACCAAAGAAATCATGTTCTCAATCCTTGAAGTGAAATGTCACATTTACAAGTTCTATGGACATAAAAAGGACTCGAAATAACTTAAATTACTCATTTAAAAAATGTAGCTCAAGTATAAAAATCGACATTTTAAAAATCTAAGTATAGGCACTCTGCTTATCCACATATACATTTTAGTCATTTAGCAGATGTTCTTATCCAGATCGACTAGGGTTAGGTGCCTTGCTCAAGGGCACATTGTCAGATTTTTCACCTAGTCTCAGGCTTTCAAACCAGCGACCTTTCGGTTACTGGCCCAACGCTCTTAACCACTAGGCTACCTGCCGCCCCACCCAGCCTGTGGATTGTCAAACTGTGGATGAAGTCCTTTTACTAAAGCAGAGGGTAGACATACTGATAATGCACCTGACCACCATGGCCTATCTAGCCCTAGACAGAAGATAACACAAATATACACACAGCTCTTTTGACAAGGGGATTAATGAGAACCTATAGGAGCTTCGTTGTAGGCATCCTGAAACCCTGAGACAGAACGGCCTAACCAGCCCCACTCCTTACCGGACCACCACGGTGCACAGAAAGAGCACACATTTTTGCAACCCTTCTTATGAGTAGTCTCTTTCTGCACACGTGAGCAATAGAGAAGACTCATAAAGGCACATGCATGTATTGTGTATGTAGTATATATACCACTCTTTTGGTGGGAAATATCAACATTTCATGTAGCTTATTCTAGCAAACAATATGTAAATTGTCAAATAAAGGAGGCAGAAGCAAACAATGCCTTCATTCCCAAAAATGCAAGACAGTGAGACAGGGATCATGGTGATCTGTTTTGGCATGACAATCACACACTGTGTGATTTGAGCTACACACGTTTAACATGGCTTTGACTCAGTGTGCACACATAAGGCATGTGTACACAGCACCATCAGGAAACACACACACACTAATATTAAATCACTACTGTGTAAACAGTTGCTCTTGTTTGCACAGCCCAACTGTTCATTCTGGACACAAACAAAGCTCTGGCTTATATCACGGGAAGTGTTAACAGTGGGACAGACAGGGAGGGGATGTCTTGCACGTGAGCAGTGCATCAGTGTATCCACATGGTGTATTCCTCTTCAGATGGTTAGACTCTGCAGGGGAACAGCGCTCTCCAACCATCTCCAACGCAGCTCAGAACAGCACCGTGGCCAAATCCTTCACACTCACCAACCACCATGTCATTTCACAAGGACATCCTCCATAGTGTTCTCTTCAGAAAGTGCACTCCGTTTATAGTGAATGTGGGTTTTAGTGATCAACCACTTATAGTGATCAAATTGTCCTACATGGATGTGATCACTATAAAAGGAGCACACACTGAACTTGAAATACTGTAATATGAATGCCCTAAACAGATTCTAGTCAGTGTACCTGATGTTTTACTTTACACTTTCTGATTTAGTACACATAATGATGTCTTACTTGGCACTGATTTGGCATCAACTGTGAAAGATACTACAGTGCACCATAAGACCCCAAGAAGGAGGAGCTGACAGCAGTTTACACAGCAGTTCTCAGAAGCACTAGAACAAAAGTAATTAACCGAGTCATCACAAAATCACAGCAGGCCTACTTATCTCAAAACAAAACATCCACCATTAGACTATGGTGTAGCAGTCGTAATTATAAAATGACTTATTTTACAATACTGGCTAAGTAGTTTACATACTGTCATTATAGTGACCAAATCATATTTTCATAATTTCACTGATTGAGCTCATCAACCCAGTAGGATCTCTGTGTTGTGCTTGTTGTGCTCAGGGAACAACTGGGCTCAGAGAATTAGCCTTTATTTTATCAAACATTATTACATGTACCCTTCTACTGCTGCCATGAGGCTAACTTCTACTTTATGGTGCTAATTTGTGCATTAGATAGATCACACACACACAAAAAAAATGGGCTGTCAATATTTGCGATTGAGATTTTAGAGATTGTGGTCCGCACGTTTAGTTATCAAGCTCCACCTCCACTGTGGACTATAAACACATTGCAGTGTGGCTAAGTAGAATGGATGTAACCAGCATTTCCAGATTTCAGGTTAAACTTTTCCATGCCCTCAGTGCACTATGACAATGACCTTACACTTTGGTCAAGCTTGATACATTGAATAACAGTATGGGCCATTTGGTGCAAAGGATTTTCTTCATGCGTATTTGGCCATACATAATCTCCAGTCTAAACTACCTGTCACCTTTGCATTCCTAAGGTGAAGTAATTTTTCTCTCATGGTCCTATGAGGCAGCTAGCTGTCACCATGTGTTGCCAATAAAGCCAATAGTTTAATGAGGCAGCTGTTGGATTTTCACTAATCACTCTACCCTGATTACTCTGATGAGTGGATGATGCTCTTAAATGATCACCCTGCAATGAAAAAAATGTTGCAGAAGAATTATTATCTCCCTAAATACTGCAGCTGCACCACCTACAATAATTACAAATAGAATAGGGTGCCTTCTATCATACCTTATAATCACTTATTATTATAAGAGACAATGCTGAGTGAAATCATGGTTTCTGGTGGCATGCATTGAAACGCATGGCTTTCTCGTGGCTTTCTTTTGCAAAAATAACTACTTATTTTACCAAATAATTATAAGCTTAACACCATATTCACTGTATTACAAGTAAAAACGAGCAGGTCTATTTTGATCCAGCAGCTAGCATAATCTGTTCGCAAATTCACCTGTGGGAACATGGCAGCTCTCAACACCCGACAACAGAAAGCATTGGCAGCTACTATCGAGAGATTGTTCGTGAGGAAATTACCTCGACTTGCAATTAAAACCGGTAAATTAATCTCTTGCACTACCTACTCAACTAAAGTGGAAAGTTTGGAGACAGCGGCCAATGTGATATGGAAACAGCACGAACTAAGCTAGAACGGGAAATCAATCTCCCCCAAAAAAGAATCACTCAAAAATCATTCCAATAAAATAAATATGACGGTCACAGGACTTGAAGCTGTTGTGGAAGCGGGCAACCCAACTTCCTTCATGAGCGATCTTTTCTATGAACTGTTTGGGCAGGAGAAGCTGGGTCCCATAACGCTGATTAACATTGCGCACCACACAGGTCTTCTCCACAACGGATCTCGGTGTATGATTGTACGAATCCACAGTTTTGAAGATAAACTGCAAATTGTTCTCCTCACAGCAGAATCGGGGGCTCTGACCTATGCTGAGAAGAGGTTCAGCATCTAGCCAGATCTTAGTGTCGAGCTGCTAAAACAGAGGGCGACCTACAACGAGGTGAGACCCCAGCCACGCAAGCTAAACCTGAGATGCGGCTTCATTCACTGGGCAAAACTCATCTTGACCTTCCCGAATACAACACACGTTTTCCACTGCCAAGGAGGCTCAAGACTTCTTGGAGAAGCACATCAAGCCCAACACACAAGGAGATGAAACGACAGATACAAGCTATCCCTAATTTGACTGGCTCAATATTCAGGAATGCTATCCATGCACAATGGCTATGATGCTGCCCTCAGCATAAGACAATGATGAGGACACCCTCTTAATTGGATAAAAGGAACACTATTATTATTACAATATTGCTGAACATTGGACATCGTTATTATTATAATGCCTATGGTACAGGACATTTAGATAATGATAACACCACGCCAGTTAATGAACAATGGACAAGATATTGAAGTGTCATACAGACTGGGGCTGCTTCCTTGTGGGACTATGGCATCCCTATATGGGCTAAATATGGCAATATAAATTGGAAGCTTGGTCAATAAAAACTTTGTAAAGAAAAGATCTAATGCTGAGTGGAGCAGGTCTGTAAAGACGGTATTCGGCAATGGTAACACATTATTTGAGTGCCTACATAAAGACTTCATAAGACATTCATATCCCGTTAATAGCCCATTCATAAGCAGTGCATACGCAAAGCTTATATCAACACCCGCAAGTTTATGTTTTTTCACAGTAATGTCATTTATACTGCAATTATAATTAACCCTAACTTATGGAATTCTTAATGGGATTCATCATAAAATACCTGCTTTGGTTTTCACAATATGTAGTCAGAAGTCTTTCAGCCAAGGTGTTGTGGTATTGACAGTGCTTAATGTGTGAGGAACCCTGATAATCAGTCCAGGGAGGATAGTAGACTTCATATCGGATCCCCTTGGATCTGTTGCTGCCCTCACCCATCCCCCTCGCCCAGTAGTGGCCTGGCAGACACAATTAACATTTCCAGAAAAACAATTCTCTGCCTCCAATAGTCCAATGCAATTTGTTTTCCATCTCTGTTCATTAATCATTGTTTAAGTCGGTGAGCCATCTTATACTCTCTGCCATCTGCACTCAGCTGTGTTACCGAGATGACACCTCGCCTCGTAATCGAAGCTGACAGCCAAGAAGACGCCTGTCCAAATAGCTTTCTGCATACTGTATGTGCACCCCTTCTCCACTCAACAGCCCTCATTCCTGCCATCAGGTAAAAGTCGGTGATTCAATGGATTCTAATTCATCTAAGAGGTGTGGTCACGCAACGCACACACAAAGGCACGCACACACACATGCACATGAAATGCACTTTCTAAATTATGACATGCAACGCTATGGCTGCTCGTAAAGAAAAAAAGAGAACAACAAACGCAACGACAAAGGAATCTCATACATTACACAATTTGTTCAAGCTGACAGGAGTCTTTTTCTCCTGTTAAATGAGTTCCCTGTTCCTATGCAAAACTATTGTTTTCCTGTATTTGGGAGAAAGGTTATTAATTATTCACTGTTAAGTATCCTTGTATGAGGGAGCTGTGCTTTTCATGCCATTGCCTCATAGTTCACACAGACTTAAGGCAATGGAACTGGCAATATGCTTAGAGAGTGTTGTTAATCATAAAGCAGGTATTAAAATGAAACTTCACTGTGTTAAGATAAAAGTAACTGTTAAGAAAAGAGTAACAGATTGGATGGTTGAGGTTTCTGAACTCCTTCTCTGACTGGATAACAGCTTGGCCACTGTACTACTGAGGACCAGAGGGTCCAGACAAACACCTCAAAATACTTTGGCTACACTTTTTCAAAGTGATTTAAGCCAACCAGAAAACAGCTTAGAATTTTGGGGAGAAAATCCGACTTATGATGATAGCAAGAGAGGGCCAAAAAGTTAATTTGGGTTGTTCAGTTGAGCTTGGATTATAGATATTCAAATCAGGTGCTTGGTGTTCAAACAAGTGATTCCATCAGAAAGTTGCCATGTAGGTCCTCTAACAGCACTTGCAGCATAGTAAAGAGAATAAGATACTAGCACATGACTTGACATTGATTTCAGCTTCACTCAGCCTCACTCTGATTTTCTCATTCCTGCTTTACTCACATTTACTTGCATTTGATGAAAAAATACCCCTACTTGGATTCTGCATCATAATAGAAATAGCAGTGAGTTAAATGCTTTTCTAACAAAAGCACATTTCCATTAGCCTGGGTGCCAGTCTGTGTTCTGCTCTCTTGACAACTTCTTTAGGGAATTGCCAAACTCTGGTATACCAGCCCCATCATAATAAACAGATAATACTCAAAACTTTTTCAAATCAAGACATATATTGCTTTTCACAGCTTGCTTATTCTCTCATCAACAACAAACACATTTATCAACTAGCTCCAGTTTATGTTTTTATAACAAAGTGCATTGCGGTTAAATTATGTGTAAATTCCAAGGCTGAATATTTAATGTTGATTGATCATACTGGCTGCCACCCACCTGCTCCTCCTCCTGTCCCCTTGGAGCCTGAGAGAGGAGAACTCTGTAATGGAGAGAAGCAGAGCATCTTGGACTCTCTTAGCTCACATATGACAGATGGGGCATCATCGCTTCAAAGGCGAGCATTGGGGGGGGGGGGGATTTCAACCATCACCTCTCTATCCAGGTGACAGTGACAAGAGATTACCTTTTATCAAAGTATTTACAGTACACACTCACATAACCTCTGCATATCAGAATTCACGTTACACACATTATTATACATTTCAGAAGTCTGACAAACATCCTTGAAAAAACGTCTTTACATCCAAGTCAGTCAGCCACAGTCCTCAACCCAATTACTACTGTGGATCATTTGATATGTGGTGTATTGAAATGAGTATTTACTGCAACAGATTATCTTGGATGCAAAGATCACAGCAGGCTGTCATTACACTATATCACAGTGTGAGAGAAAAAAAAAACATCAGCCTATAAACAGTGTATTTTGACATGCATAAGGACCTGCTATTCAACCACCACATACAATCCTATTCTATCCATTCAACATGACTTATGAAACATTCACTATACATGGGCCTACACTATCCTATACTTTACTTAGTTTTAACGATATTTCCCTTCACTTAATAGCCTACTGTCATTGGCATTACCAGGGGCAGACAACCTCACCATAAGGGTTTATGCATGCACACAAATATATTCTGAGAAACCATGTTATTCTGAGAAATCCTCATTCGGAGAAACTGAAAGTTAGAGTTGCAGGAGATGATAAATATTTTTTGATATATACATTTCCTTACCTGGGCATTCAGATCGGAGGGTGTAAAACCGCAGCGCGTATTGGACTCGAAGTACAGCTTAAGTTCAGTCAGTGGCGAGAGATGAGCTGATGAGCTGTGTCTGACTTTTCTTGTGATACTGCGCTAAAGGATAACAATCAAATCAGATCTCCGTCAACATCCTTCAACTATTCATGCATGCTTTCGAAATGAAGTATGGAAGCATATGAGCTTATAGTTGAATTTCTGTGGGAAGGAGGGGACATGACCACTTGGAGATGTGCGTGGGCTCCCCCATCTGGTAGTTGACAAGCATTGTAGGCCTCCTGTTCCTGCGTAAATTACGCATAGGTTATTTGCGTTTCCAAGTCCAAGATTATCAACTACTCCTTTTATTTAAATTAGGCCTAGTCATCATGATGCACGTAACATTCTGTTAATTTTGCACTGTACAAACGTCACATTTTAGTGGGTTATTTTAAATTAGGCCTTGTCACTCACTATGCACCAACATTCTGTACATTTTTTGCACTGTAAAACGTCACATTTAGTAGCCCCGTCCTAGATTATTATCTGTGTGTGTGTGTGTGCGCGCGCGCGTGCGTGCGTTCATCCTGCTCCTTAAACCCTTGTAATAAGTCAATATCCAAAAAGTAGCCCTGTGACCTCAGATTGTTCCTTCTCCAAATATTTATAATGAGGATTTCAGCCACTCTGACCCTTTGTAAAACATAATGAATAATGCAGGATTGATGCTTTGCAATTGTTTCAGGGCATCGGGGAAAGCTCTGACTTGTGATTCAGCTGTATAAGTGCTTAGAGCGCTCAGAGGCTTCTTTTCAGAAATCTTAATTGGATGCTTGTAACATCCATCACACTGCTGTCATCCCAATGACTTTCCCACTGGATTATTTTCAAATAGAGAGAGGGAGTTTTTTTATACAATAACCACACTCACAATATATGCACAAATTGTGCATACATCCTCAGGCATTCTACTTATTTATTATAGAAAATGTATAGTCTCAATGTACTGATGTTAGTTGTTGTTAGCTGCTGGTGTTAGCTGCTGGTGACCTAAGATTGTTTGAATGTTAAATAAATTCAAGAACATGTGAGTGTGTGCATACTTACAGTATAGAAACATGTTGATTTAATACTTCAGGGGATATTTCATAGACCAAGATTAAGCACAACTACATTTAAAAGCAGCAATTCTCTATAGAACATAGTTTTAAATACAGGAGTAGGCTTTATCTGGGTCCATGAAACTGGCCCAGGTGTACAGCAAGGAACAGTTTAATGCCCCATGACATTTGTAGCTGGGAGCAAGAGCCTCTTCTCTGAGCATCTGTCTGGTCAACAATACCTGCTCATCTCTGCAAGGAGATCCTAAATTACCTAACTCTTAAATCCCCTTTAAACCCTGCAATGTAGATCTCTCTGTTGTTTTCAATTATTAACGTGCTCCTCTAGATCTCTTTGAAATGTTAAGTACATGTTCCAACATATACTTTCAAAGCTTTTTAAGTCCAATGATCTGTGTCTAGCCAGCGCTCAACCATGTTAAGCATTAGCTAATCTGTCTCATGCTACCTGGATAGATTTTTCCTATTGCAGCCCTAATCCTGACGAGGGGGAATCAACTAAGGA
This sequence comes from Salmo trutta, assembly GCF_901001165.1. NCBI lineage: Eukaryota > Metazoa > Chordata > Actinopteri > Salmoniformes > Salmonidae > Salmo > Salmo trutta. Next base: position 40,136,085 of record NC_042963.1, read on the forward strand.
CCAGTTTAAAAGCTGCTTATCGAACCCTGCACTCTCGCTACTTAGCGAGCAGCTAGTGATAGCTTTTCAAACTCACAAGGTGCAACTTTAATTACAGCGAATCCCAGCGAATTACAGAATTCCCAGCCTACACAGCAGCCCTATGAAGAGGTGGTACAGAGTCATTTTACATAGGAGAGATGATCTATTGCTGGTCATTGTGGTTCAACATTGTCAAGACATGTGGCATACCTGTGTCATGGACAGGACAGACCAACACGTACATCAGCAGTGGATTGCCATCCTATCACCTCTGACCATAGAACATCAGCCGTCATCTTGGTTATTTCCCGACAATTGTGCATGTTGAGTAGTTGACACTCAGCAGGTTTTCTACTGTGTACGTACAACTTGTCTGTTGGTCTGTCTTTTCCTTTAGTAAGGATGGGAAATAAGGTTTGAGAAAATCTACCCAAAGGGGAGTAACACCTGACTTTGTCCAAAAATCTTTTATTTTCATTCCAGTTTACAACAATATTTATTTTTGACATAAAGCTGGTCACAGAGGTGGACATACATTCAATAGGCAGATACAATGGGATTTGGGGAAATAAAGGGAAGTTAACATCTGACCCTGTCGTAGAATAATTAAGAAAGGAAAAGGCAGTGTCATCTTAGCATAGCAGGCAAAAGCATGGATCAAACAATGAATAGAGTTGTAAACCACTGGCTTTGTCACAGAGTATAGTCAAGACACTGACACAAGATCAACCATCATAAAATGCGCACCTAGGCAGTGTTGACTAATGTAGTGCCATAATGTTGGAGGATGTGGGCTCTAAATAAACTACCTCTATATTTAAAAACATATTGCAGTGAAGTACTAATTCATAAATAATGGGGTTCTTAGCTAAAAAGCTTGATGTTCCATTATACAAGGCAGGAAAATGGTTAAGAGTAAGTGTGTTGGGTTGCTTTCTCAACAATGTTATGCTACTCTTACAGAGTACTGCCTCTTACAGAATAGGCATATTGCAATATAAACAATGTGTACTAACAGGAAAAACATTATGAAAGAGAAGAAGAGAGGCTTGAAGAGTGATGCAAAAAAAAAGAAGAGGGAGGGCAGATCATAGGGTGGGTTCACAGTCTGTCCAACTCAAAAAAGTGTTGGCATAGAAAATCAATGTTAAAAAAGGATCCCGTAGTTTGGATCCTGGAGACTGGCTCTGCTAGGTCACTTCTGCTGCAGCCGGGCAGCTTTGAACTTGGACACCCTCTTTGGGGCCTCTTGGGGGGCCTCGGGGGCCACCTCCTCCAGTTTCCTCTCTGGAATGGTGGGCAGCGCTGGCAGAGCAATGGTGAATTGGGGGATCGACAAGGGAATGGGCTCCTTCTCAACCACCGTGCCAGAAAAGGCCTGGATCAATGACAAAGAATAAGATGGCAATTAATGTGACGCTGTAAACTTGGCAGGACATAGACCACTCCTGCTCTAAACATTTATCTAAGTTCAAAGAAATTGCTGTTCAATGTGAACTAATCACCCCTGTCTCTTGCACGTTTTATACCGATGATTGTATTTATTGCACTGTACATTTAAATCATTATCTCTCATGTTTCTTGTCTATTCATTGTATCTGTGCCGTTTTGTTGTATGTGTCTGAAGCACTGCTGTTGCTGTAATAAGAATTTCCCTAAAGGGACAAATAAAGTTGTTGGCACTGAATTGAAGATCTTTACAGTATTAGAATATTGACGGAGTATTGAATCAGGACCAGCTGAGTTTACCTGAAAGCTGCTGGTGGGGTGTAGGAGGACCCCGGTGGGGCTGTCCTCCTCCGTGATACCGTCGCTGGTGTCGCTGTACGTGTTCTCGTCATGGCTCAGAGTGCGTCCAAACGTCCGGCGCTCCTCGAAGTCGGCAGCGCTGCTCTCGCTGGTGTCGCTACACACACTGCTCTCTCTGCTCCGGGACTTCAGGATGGACTTCCTGGGGATGGGCTCGCCGTTCTTCACATCCACAAACAACCTGACAAAAGGCCACAAACATATACCCAGTCAGCCATTTTACCCAATCAGATCGCAGAACTTGTTAATAGACAGACACCATACCGAATCAGAATAAAGAAATCTGGAAACATTCAGAGTAAACACCATTCCATATATGCCATTTTTACATTTGATCCAAAATGTTGCCAAACGGTTTATGCCAACCAAACATTTAATGATTGATGTGTAACCTGTAGAGGTCTGTGGGCGTAGTGATGTTGTGGAGCCCGTGGTGAGAGTGACCGTTGCTGGTGCCGTTCTTCTTTTTCCTCTTGGCTTGCTGCTTCTGTTCTTTCAGCTCACTGAACTTCAACATGGTGTTCTTCCCTGTGTTTATCCTCACCTGGAGAGACAGAGGGACTTGAAGTACATTGATTTACATAGCTCAAATAACATAATGGTTGACTGCGATGAGTTTAATACGCTTCACACACTGACCTTCTTAGGTTCCACCGTATGAGAGAAATAGATGGTAGGCAAACAGTCGCCTTCCTCCTCCTCTGCTTCATCTTCCTCCTCCTCCCCATCCCTGGTTGACTGGGCTGCACTGTTGAGTTGGCTGCCGTTGTTAGGCACAAACTCCCTGCCTTTGCTCCTCTCATCGTGTCCATTGACACGATGATAACTGCCGCTATCTCCCTCCTTCTCTTCCTCAGAGGATGTTGTGTCGTCGTTGCCATTGGTGTCTGCACTGTCAAACCGACTGAAAACAATAGAAACAAATTATCAAGCCGGGAGAAATCTAATCTTCACTATATTTTGTAATGAAACACAGGTGTGAAGGTGGATAGAGTGGCGCTGAATTACTCCTCAATTTGAACATCTATGCATTTTGTGTGTATTTAACTCTACCGGTGATGCTCCTCTTCCTGCTCCTCCTGCGCTTCCAACTCATCCAGTCTGGCCCATAGCTCCTCCTCAGACAGCACTCTTCTCCTGCTCCCTCCATCTCCCTCTCCACTGCCCTCTTCGTCCTCCTCCTCCTCTTCTTCCTCTATCTTCACAACAGCCTCCATCTTGGGCTTAGAGTGGGGCTTAAGAGCCACACGCTGCTTTCCTTTGCTGACCATTTCTTCAATACTTCCAACCTCTTCTCTGATGTCCACATAGTCCCCTTTAGCCTGAGGAAACAGAGAAGGGTATAAGTGTGGGTGTGTTTAAAATATCTGATCATATAAATAGATTTTCTGCACAGGGAGTTGTCTATCAGATAAGCTGGCTGAAGAGGATCCTAAAAACTCTTTGTTATCACTGTAATAACACTTACGCCTGAGAGTTTTTCTAGATCCTCTGTAAACCCAACTCTGGCTTCAAAGTCCTTCCTCGTCTTGTGCAAGTCATCCAGCGCACTATTTACATCTAAAAAACAAAGCACAAAAATTGTGTGATGGAATAGAAAGATCCACCAGCAAGGGGTTAAACTCTTAACACAGTAAAAAATAAAAAGGAAAATTATGACAAACAGTTCATAACATCGCATGCCCTCGGTGCTACTTCGGATCATTAAATCTTCACAACAATTAAACCCCCGTTCACTAATGGCAGCAGGGGCTCCGTTGCCATGGCGACAGCGAGCCTTCAAGCCGTACGTCTCGAAACGTTGGGGAAAGGTCAAACGCGGACGGCCTGACAACTCAGCGGGGCTGTTTGACAGATCTCAGCGATCCATGTTTGCATTATGGCACTTAGTTGTGTAAAAGCAGCCTGGGCAGGGTCAGGGAAGGTTATGGCACATTCACGCTTCAGGTAAACACCAGTCTAATAATGGCCACATCATCATCACACATTGTTATTTAGGCCCATCTGACGCTATATATATTAAAGAGCTTTTTCGGATGCAGAGTGAATACCAAAGGGGAGCAAAGGGGAAAAAACTGTCTTTGGACAGGAGGGTTTAAGGCTGGACATATTGTGACAAAATAATTGCAGAGGATGGCCGAAATCGATTTGCGTAACCAACAAATAGCAATCTGGACATAATTTCGCATTTTCAATAGAAATGAACTTGCAGTATTGCAAATTATGACCATGATGATTGCGTGTTATTACTTATTTGCTAATGCAATTGTAATTTGATAGACAATTATCTATCAGAAAAAATGTTTCAAACATTCTAATAATCCAAGTATTCACAAAATAAGTAGCCATTCAACTTTTAGTTTGAACTGAGTGATCACCTCTTTTCGGTTTGTCTGACAGCAAGTCTATGACAACAGCCCCCCCCTGCTGGATGAACCGTGGTAGTGTTGAGAAGACATTCAAAACATGACCTCAACCTTTCTCAAGAATTATCACTAGCATACACTGCAAAACAATATATAGGCATACAATTGAAGAGTTCCCTCGTTTTTTTATAATATTAGTTATGTGAGTGTCAGAGTTGGGCAAGGTGCCATGATATCTGAGAAAATTTAAAATGGCTTCCAAAACAAAACGCACGTTTCTTCCTGTGCTCCACGAGCTTCTGGGCCTGCTTGGCAGAGCACTTTGCAAACCAGTTGTCCCCCAGCAGCACAGTGATCTCATTGGTATGGACCAGCTTCCCAGGCATGAAGGCCAGAGGGCCAAATGGCACCTGTTACAGCAGAGAGGAGAAGGAGATCAACTTGCATTATTCAAGTTGAGTTCAAGTTTCAACTTGACTTTCAATCGTTTTTATTGAATTTTTGTTTATATTATATATATATATATTTTTTATTATATATTATATATACAGTACTTTTATTTAACCTTTATTTAACTAGGCAAGTCAGTTAAGAAGAAATTCTTATTTACAATGACGGCCTACCAAAAGGCAAAAGGCCTCCCGCGGGAACGGGGGTTGGGATAAAAAAATATATATAATAATATATAGAACAAAACACATCACGAGAAGAGAGACAACACTACATAAAGAGAGACCTAAGACAACAACACATGACAACACAGCATGGTAGCAACACAACAACAACATGGTAGCAACACAACATGGTAACAGGAAAAAATACGGTACAAACATTGTTGGGCACAGACAACAGCACAAAAGGCAAGAAGGTAAAGACAACAATACATCACACAAGCAGCCACAACTGTCAGTAAGAGTGTCCATGATTGAGTCTTTGAATGAAGAGATTGAGATAAAAACTGTCCAGTTTGAGTGTTTGTTGCAGCTCATTCCAGTCGCTAGCTGCAGCGAACTGAAAAGACGAGCGACCCAGGGATGTGTGTGCTTTGGGAACCTTTAACAGAATGTGACTGGCAGAACGGGTGTTGTATGTGGAGGATGAGGGCTGCAGTAAATATCTCAGATAGGGAGGAGTGAAACCTAAGAGGGTTTATAAATAAGCATCAACCAGTGGGTCTTACGATAGTACCAGTCAAACGTTTGGACAAACCTACTCATTCAAGGGTTTTTCTTTATTTTTACATTGTAGAATAAAAGTGAACACATCAAAACTATTAAATAGTGGCACAGCGGTCTAAGGCACTGCATCTCGGTGCTAGAGGCATCACTACAGACCCTGGTTCGATTCCAGGCTGTATCACAACCGGCCGTGATTGGGAGTCCCATAGGGCAGCACACAATTGGCCCAGCACTCTCCTCCTTGGTCAAAATAACCCTTACACAGCCTGGAGATGTGTTGCGTCATTGTCCTGTTGAAAAACAAATGATAGTCCCACTAAGCGCAAACCAGATGGGATGGCGTATCGCTGCAGAATGTGGTGGTAGCCATGCTGGTTAAGTGTTCCTTGAATTATAAATAAATCACAGACAGTGTCACCAACAAAGCACCCCCACACCTCCATGATTCACGGTGGGAACCACACATGCAGAGATCTGTTCACCTTGACTGACCTTTATGTCTTAAAGTAATGATGGACTATCGTTTCTCTTTGCTTATTTGAGTTGTTCTTGCCATAATATGGACTTGGTCTTTTACCAAATATGCTATCTTCTGTATACCACCCCTACCTTGTCACAAAACAACTGATTGGCTCAAATGCATTAAGGAAAGAAATTCCACAAATGTTACAGTTTTTGACAATCGCTAGGACCCATTTCTCAATACTTAGGTCACTTTTTCAAAACTCTTCACACAGTGAGCATAACAGTAGTCTATGTGGGCTAAACTGTGGATCATTTTTCATTGCTTTGGCTCAAAATGCATTCAATAACTAAATCTTTCAAATGTCATGAATTATTTTCTCACTCAGACACAACCACCACCAAAACTCTATGTACGTACAGGCCAATTTGCAAATGTTTACATACTCTTTTCAAAACTGTTAAACTTAAGTTCAAAACCTAACATAAAACAAAATTGAATAAGACAGCAATTTGCTACATTTGTACAGTAATACCGTATTGAAATATACTGCTCAAAAAAATAAAGGGAACACTTAAACAACACAATGTAACTCCAAGTCAATCACACTTCTGTGAAATCAAACTGTCCACTTAGGAAGCAACACTGATTGACAATACATTTCACATGCTGTTGTGCAAATGGAATAGACAACAGGTGGAAATTATAGGCAATAAGCAAGACACCCCCAATAAAGGAGTGGTTCTGCAGGTGGAGACCACAGACCAGTTCTCAGTTCCTATGCTTCCTGGCTGATGTTTTGGTCACTTTTGAATGCTTTCACTCTAGTGGTAGCATGAGACGGAGTCTACAACCCACACAAGTGGCTCAGGTAGTGCAGCTCATCCAGGATGGCACATCAATGCGAGCTGTGGCAAGGTTTGCTGTGTCTGTCAGCGTAGTGTCCAGAGCATGGAGGCGCTACCAGGAGACAGGCCAGTACGTCAGGAGACGTGGAGGAGGCCATAGGAGGGCAACAACCCAGCAGCAGGACCGCTACCTCCGCCTTTGTGCAAGGAGGAGCACTGCCAGAGCCCTGCAAAATGACCTCCAGCAGGCCACAAATGTGCATGTGTCTGCTCAAACGGTCAGAAACAGACTCCATGAGGGTGGTATGAGGGTCCGACGTCCACAGGTGGGGGTTGTGCTTACAGCCCAACACCGTGCAGGATGTTTGGCATTTGCCAGAGAACACCAAGATTGGCAAATTCGCCACTGGCGCCCTGTGCTCTTCACAGATGAAAGCAGGTTCACACTGAGCACGTGACAGACGTGACAGAGTCTGGAGACGCCGTGGAGAACGTTCTGCTGCCTGCAACATCCTCCAGCATGACCGGTTTGGCGGTGGGTCAGTCATGGTGTGGCATTTCTTTGGGGGGCCGCACAGCTCGCCATGTGCTCGCCAGAGGTAGCCTGACTGCCATTAGGTACCCAGATGAGATCCTCAGACCCCTTGTGAGACCATATGCTGGTGCGGTTGGCCCTGGGTTCCTCCTAATGCAAGACAATGCTAGACCTCATGTGGCTGGAGTGTGTCAGCAGTTCCTGCAAGAGGAAGGCATTGATGCTATGGACTGGCCCGCCCGTTCCCCAGACCTGAATCCAATTGAGCACATCTGGGACATCATGTCTCGCTCCATCCACCAACGCCACGTTGCACCATAGACTGTCCAGGAGTTGGCGGATGCTTTAGTCCAGGTCTGGGAGGAGATCCCTCAGGAGACCATCCGCCACCTCATCAGGAGCATGCCCAGGCGTTGTAGGGAGGTCATACAGGCACATGGAGGCCACACACACTACTGAGCCTCATTTTGACTTCTTTTAAGGACATTACATCAAAGTTGGATCAGCCTGTAGTGTGGTTTTCCACTTTAATTTGGAGTGTGACTCCAAATCCAGACCTCCATGGGTTGATAAATTGGATTTCCATTGATTATTTTTGTGTGATTTTGTTGTCAGCACATTCAACTATGTAAAGAAAAAAGTATTTAAACAGATTATTTATTTCATTCAGATCTAGGATGTGTTGTTTAAGTGTTCCCTTTATTTTTTTGAGCAGTGTATATTCCAAATCTAAAAGAAATAAATACTATCAAAACAATTAGACCAACCACAGCTGATTCCCATTGTAGCTGAACACCTACCCAGGTGTTAGTCTTTCAATTTCATTACCATCTATACAAAAGTGGACATCTTAGGAATAATGCTGGACTGTAATATAAACATGGACCCAGCCAGAGATAGAGAAGTGGCTGACAGAGGAAGAAGAGTGGCTGGGAGAGGGAGGGAGAGGAGTACGTATGCATGGTGGAAGAAGACTGAGTGGAAGATCAAGTCTCAGATGAGATTAGGGCTACTATAATTGATCATGTAATAAATCATGGTCTATCAATGAGAGAGGCTGGTCTGAGAGTGCAGCCAAATCTGCAACGCTCAACAGTGGCATCTATTGTGAGAAATAAACAACACGTAAAATGTCCATTCTGCAAGGGCACATTCTGCACATTTCAAAAGTAAATTGAGCAAAGCCTCCAAACCCACTTGTGTGTAATTGTTTTTGTATTTCTGCTTAAGACCCAACAGTTACCTCCTACAGGCGGGAGAGGTAGGATTTTCACTGCTGTGCAGGAAACTGCAGTCGTTGATATGGTCATCAGAAACAATGGCATAAAACTCACAGAAATTCGGGACAGAGTGTTGGCAGACAACATTACATTTGGAAATATTCACAATGTAAGCATGACAACTATTTCTAGAGTCCTGAAACAACATCAAGTCAGGATGAAGCAGTTGTACACTGTCCCCTTTGAGAGGAACTCTGAATGAGTCAAGCAACTCAGGAACCAATATGTCCAGGTAAGATGACTATAAAATACACAACTGGTTTTGAACAAAACCAAACAGGGCAGAGGCACACAATGACATGTTTTAGGTATAATGTAAACTACCGTAATAGCCTAACTCTTATATTGCCTTGTGGATTTATTTTAGGTAGTCATGGAGATTAAAGCAAGGCAAACACCCTACATATTCATCTTTGTGGATGAGGCTGGTTTCATCCTGGCCAAAACACGGTGGTGAGGAAGGAATGTGATTGGGAAAAGAACCACAGTGGATGTCCCGGGCCAGAGGGGTGCCAGCATCACAATGTGTGCAGCAGTATCCTCTGATGGATTGCTGTTACACAAACCGCTAATTGGGCCATACAACACAGAGCGCCTCATTTAATTCCTGGGTGACCTCTATGGAATGGTTGTACCAGGTGAGGAAAGGGTTGCAGTGAGGCGAAATCGGCCAACGTTTGTAATTGTATGGGACAATGTGGCATCTCACCACTCCCGTGCAGTCACAGTGGTTTGCAGCCCATCCCAGGATGGTGTCACTTTTCCTCTCACCTTACTCTCCATTCCTCAACCCCATAGAATAATTATTTTCCTCATGGAGGTGGAAGGTTTATGACCACATGATCAAATGTCCCTCCTGGACGCCATGAATGCTGGATGCCTGGACATATCTGCAGAAGATTGCCAGGGATGGACCAGGCATGCCAAAATATTATTATTTCCTAGGTGTATTGCCCAAAATGACATGTGGAGGAGAACCTGTGGCCAAATGCAGAAGACAGGGTTGACTAGCATTTCTACTGTATCTGTAGACGGTGTATATACAAATTCTTGTATTTTGGAATCACTCAATGCCAAAAATGACATAAAACATATTGAAGCATATTGCATCATGTCTGATTCATTCCTGTAACATATACTGCAGTGAATTCTAAACAGTAGAGAGGTGTCATTCTTGTTTGTTTTGTTTTTTTACAAAAGAAAACATTGTGTAATGCTACCTGTTGTTAGTGTTTTTTAGGTCATTGTTTTATGAGTGACAAAGTGTTCTTGTTGGGTGACAAACTTTGTGAGTGTTATGGAATAATGAGTTAAGACATGTAAGAAGTGTTTTGGTAGTTTTAGTGCATTTTGGATGTGAAATTAACTGCTGTGCCAAGCTGAAAGTTGGTTAGGAGAACTGTGTGAAGAGTTTTGAAAAGTGACCTAAGTATTGAGAAATGGGTCCTAAAGATATTTTTTTTACAATGTAATTGAAATGCATTCCAGGTGGCTACCTCATGAAGCTGGCTGAGAGAATGGCAAGAATGTGAAAAGCTGTCATCAAGGCAAAGGATGGCTACTTAGAAGAGTCTAAAATCTATTTTGATTTAACACTTTTTTGGTTACTACATGATTCCATGTTTTTTATTTATTCAATGTTTAACTAGGCACATCAGTTAAGAACAAATTATTATTTATAATGACAGCCTACTCCGGCCAAACCCTAACCCGGACGACGCTGGGCCAATTGCGCGCCGCCCTATGGAACTCCCAATCACGGCCGGTTGTGATACAGCCTGGAATCGAACCAGGATCTGTAGTGACGCCTCTAGCACCGAGATGCAGTGCCTTAGACCGCTGTGCCACTATTTAATAGTATTGATGTCTTCAAAACAAAAAAATAGTAAAATAAAGAAAAACCCTGGAATGAGTAGGTGTGTCCAAACTTTTGTCACTGTATATTAGGGCAATTTAAACATGGTTCTGCATACTTTTTTACAAACTAAAAGTGAAGCTGAATAGCTGAAAGAAAAGGAGAATAGAAACTGATAGTGAAAGATAAGGCCTTCCCTACAACACACCATATGTAAACATCTCAAAAGCACCCATCTCGCTGTATTAACTGCTGTGTGTTTTCGCTCCAGATCAAGAGGGGACAATGGCTTGGGAATTCACTCGACACACCTCATAATAAACTGTAAATAATACCCTGCTATGGAAACTCACTCCCCAGTGCATTTACTGCATTTGAGTGGACAAGATGGCGCCGACAGACACGGTCACCCTGTTTCCTAGCCAAATTTGCATTATTTCAATTTTTTAAAATTATTTCTTACATTTGCTCAGAAATTTCCAGTATAATTTCATACAGCCAATTTTTGTCGTTGTTGTTTTATCCACTTTGTATATGGGTGCTTACATTTATCCTATTTCACACATTTACAAGTTAGAATTGTTAATGTATTTGTTGTCGTTGATAATAGCTGACACACCCTCAACTATTATCAATGGCAACCCTGGAGCAATTAGGGTTAAGTGCCTTGCTCAAGGGCACAGACAGATTTTTCACCTAGTCAGCTCAGGGATTTGAACCAGCAACCTTTTGGTTACTGGCCCAACACTCCTAACCGCTAGGCTATCTGCCACGGTTAGGATATATATAGTATTCTAGTCATGGCTCATCCTGTACAACTACTGCCATACACACCTTTTTCTAATCATATGCTGTCCATACATTAAATATACACACAGTGCTTTCAGAAAGTATTCAGACCCCTTGACTTCAAAAAAAAAAGTTACAGCCTTAAGCTAAACATTTTTTTTTTAAATGTTCCCCCCTCAATCTACACACAATAAACCATAATGACAAAGCAAAAACAGGTTAATACATTTTAGCAAATGTATTAAAAACAGAAATCTTACATTTACACAAGTATTCAGACCCTTTATTCAGTACTTCGTTGAAGCACCTTTGGCAGCAATTACAGCCTTGAGTCTTCTTGGGTATGACGCTACAAGCTGCGCACACCTGTATTTGGGAATTTCATCCCATTCTTCTCTGCAGATCCTCTCAAGCTCTGTCAGGTTGGATGGGGAGCGTTGCTGCACAGCTATTTTCAGGTCTCTCCAGAGATGTTCGATCAGGTTCAAGTCCGGGCTCTGGCTAGGCTACTCAAGGACATTGAGAATTGTCCCGAAGCCACACTTGCATTGTCTTGGCTATGTGCTTAGGGTCGTTGTCATGTTGGAAGGTGAACCGTCGTCCCAGTCTGAGGTCCTGAGCGCTCTGGAGCTGGTTTTCATCAAGGATCTCTCTGTACTTTGCTCTGCTCATCTTTCCCTTTATCCTGACTAGTCTCCCAGTCCCTGCCGCTGAAAAACACTTCCCACAGCATGATGCTGCCACCACCATGCTTCACCGTAGAGATGGTGCCAAGTTTCCTCTAGACGTGACGCTTGGCATTCAGGCAAAAGAGTTCAAACTTGGTTTCATCAGGACAAGAGAATCTTGTTTCTCATGGTCTGAGAGTCATTAGGTGCCTTTTGGCAAACTCTAAGCGGGCTGTCATGTGCCTTTTACTGAGGAGTGGCTTCGTCTGGCCACTCTACCATAAAGGCCTGATTGGTGGAGTGCTGCAGAGATGGGACAATCTTCCAGAAGGACAACCATCTCCACAGAGGAACTCTGGAGCTCTGTCAGAGTGACCATGAGGTTCTTGGTCACCTCCCTGATCAAGGCCCTTCTCCCCCGATTGCTCAGTTTGGGTAGGCGGCCAGATCTAGGAAGAGTCTAGGTGGTTCCAAACTTCTTCCATTTAAGAATGATGGAGGCCACTGTGTTCTTGGAGACCTTCAATGTTGCAGAGATTTTTTGGTACCCTTCCCCAGATCTGTGCCTAGACACAATCCTGTCTCTGTGCTTTATGGACAATTGCTTTGACCTCATGGCTTGGTTTTTGCTCTGACATGCACTGTCAACTGTGGGACCTTATATAGACAGGTGTGTGCCTTTCCAAATCATGTCCAATCAATTGAATTTACCACATGTGGACTCCAATCAAGTTGTAGAAACATCTCAAGGATGATCAATGGAAACCAGATGCTCTTGAGCTCAATTTCAAATCTCATCGCAAAGATTGCTTTGTCATTATGGAATATTGTATGTAGACTGATGGAAAATGTTTTATTTAATACATTTTGGAATAAGGCTGTAATGTAACAAAATGTGGTAAAAGTGAAGGGGTCTGAATACTGTATATATATTATATATATGCTCTGGACTATGAAATAGCTCGTTCTGACATTTCTTAATAATTTTTTATTTTATTGTGTGGGGGGGTTGTGTGTGTATTGTTATTGCATTTTGTTGCATCTGCGATAACATCTGCAAATCTGTGTGCGCAACCAATAAACTTTGATTTGATAAGAGAAAGATGGAACGTACCATGATGTCATAGGACACCTGATCTGGAAGAGTTTTGAGTCGATCCTCGAGGGTTTCATAGTCACCTTTTACCTTCGCCCTGAAAGTCCAAAGTTTTTTTATTTCAGTTCAAAAATGGCACACACACAAAACATTACACATGCCCTTCCTGATCTACAGGTTATGCCTGAAAGGACACACAGATCTCATGTTCAGCCTATCTATCTATGTACTATCAAGGATGTGGTGAGTGACTCGTGGCGGAACTAGTAGCGTTATCTAGAAGCACAGTAGAACCCTAACGCACAACATGCTGTGTGTATGAGTGGTAGTGGCTGACTCCTATGCCATAGTCACTACGTGGAATCGCTACACAAACTCACCAGTGCTGGATCTGACCTTCGCAGCCTTGCACCACCTGTTGTTAACAGAGTGACAATTATTTAGGTCAAACTTTGCATTTCTATTCTCCCTAAAAAAAACTGTCAGAAAAACCCCCTCCATTTTACAGTTGTTCTCGGGAAGTTTAGAGTGTTTTGGTTAAACAGCTGTCAAAGATGAATTGTATCGAAATGTAAAAGGATCAAAAACTTTTCTGAACCACCCAGTATATACTTACATACACTGGAGCACCAACCTGGGGGCAGGAAGGGGCATCTGCATACTTTGCAATGGATGTCATACCAGGAAGTAGCCTACTACAGTACTACACTTTGGGTAGAAGCATGTCCCAACACATTAGGCCTATGTTTCTATTTGAAAGAAGGCATAAAGTTGCACCCTCCATTGCATGCTGCATGACTCCAATTCTAATGTAACACAACAAGAACATGACTTGCCAACTGAATAACAGTAGCTAGCTAGCTCTTTACTGTTGTCCTGTACTGCATTTGCATTACCAGTAAATGCCTTTTATTAAACATCATCAGTCATCAATGCCCTACACTTTGGATTGATATTCGCTTTACACTTAGATAAGATTAAACTAGTTAGTTATTGATGTTGAATCTAGGTTAATGTTTAATGGGCAGTAGGCCGGCCGCACAAGGAAATGCGTGTGTATTGTTACGTACATGGTTCATTTGTTTACTTTTCATGCATTGTACTTGCTGAAATAGATAAACATGGGTCAATATCAGAGCAATTGACAAACTTGATGATGCATACTCGATGGTTGTACACAACATGGCTTGTCCAGGATCCACGCTGAAATAAACAACAAGCAACATGTGACCGCTACCTCAAGGAAGCTTCTAGAAAAAAAGGTTTAGAAAATGTCCACGATAAATGATCTGTCGAAGAGGCCACGCGCACATAAATGAATATGCAACCTGCTGAAAGAGAGTGTATGTTAGGTCTCATCTCACGAAAATGCAAAAGGATTTGCATAATTCTGTTGTCTACCGCGTGCATGATCAACACGCACAGCTCACGCTAGCCAGGTAACGTTAGCTACAGTAGCAAGCTAATTCATTGTTTTACCTTTTTATGCTCCACTCGAAGTCTATCAACTCCTTGTGGGACCTCTATATTCATTTTATTTCTCTCAGCCATTTTCCCATGTAATATTTAGATGAAAATGTGACGTTTGTCAATAAAAAATAATGCTCAGGGGTTGTAAGTCCTAAAAAAATGTTTATGAATGCAATTGCAGGTATTCCTGAGAGGCGTTTTCCTATTATTCATCAAAGGGGCAGTGGTAGATATCCAAGATTTCGGAAGTGAAACCATTTCACATTCTCATTTTAGGATTTCAGCATGATCTCCGGAATATAATCCTCAGTTGTTCAGCGTCCTCCTCACCGACCCTGCGCCATGTTCCTCTACCCGTTTCCCAGTGTACTCTGGGTAAAATGCTCTCAAGCACAACAATGTTGCAAATGCATGAAAAATGATAACATAATGTAAACAATAGGCTACAGACAGACAGCATTTCCCTTTCTCGCAATGTTGTTAAATTAAACATTACAAACTGTCTCTTTCCACGTTCCGTGAGGTAAATTGACTGTGTATATTGTGTGATTGGTTCCAATCCCCCTTCCCCATTAAATGCCATAATTATATTTTAAACCCAGAGCGTTAGTTTATATTTGCACTTTCATTTTAGTCATTTAGCAGACGCTCTTATACAGAGCGATTTACAGTAGCGAGTGCACACATTTACATACTTTGCAAATTATATCAAATAGTTAGTTGTAAATTCACTGTAGTTACAGAGCATTGGTTAAAAACTTTATTCCATCAATCCAATTAGTATGATAGACTGAGGTTGTAAAATTACTGTAATCATGTTCTTTTACATTATTGTGAATTATGCTAGATCGAATCTTCTACTTATGTTGCACCAAGATGCACGTACAATTAATTTGTCAGATGCTCACATGATAGAGGACAGCAGTATAGTTTGGAAGATCAGTTATCTGTCTCTTTTGCTAAATATACTGTAAATTCAAATGGCAAAATCTCAGGAAAAGGTCACACAAGCGCAGGGCTGCGTACGAAAACAAGCAATAAGCATTCAATGAAACGGAAATAGTGCTGTCCTAAACGACCTGTTTAAAAAAGGTGGGATCAGTAATGTCCGCACCAAGCCACACCCCATCGGGGTGGCATGTAAACCTGGCGGGTAGGAGCATTGTGCAAGTGTAACCGATGTGAAATGGCTAGTTAGTTAGTGGTGGTGCGCGCTAATAGCGTTTCAATCGGGTGACGCCACTCGCTCTGAGACCTGAAGTAGTTGTTCCCCTTACTCTGCAAGGGCCGCGGATTTTGTGGCGCGATGGGTGTCAGTTGTTAATGTGTGCAGAGGGTCCCTGGTTCAAGCCCAGGTTGGGGCGAGGAGAAGGACGGAAGCTATACTGTTACACAAGTAACCAAAATGTTGCTGGATCAAATCCCCAAGGTGACAAGGTAATGATCTGTCGTTCTGCCCTTGAGGAAGGCAGTTAACCCCCTGGTGCCGATGACGTGGATGTCGATTAATGCAGCCCCCCCACCTCTCTGATTCAGTGGGTTAAATGCGGAAGATGCATTCAGTTGTACAAATATCATTTCAATTTAAGGATCTTTATCGCTACACTCAAATCAAATGTTATTGGTCAGTTACACATGGTTAGCAGATGTTAATGTGAGTGTAGCGAAATGCTTGTGCTTCTAGTTCCGACAGTGCAGTAACATCTAACAAGTAAACTACCTAATACACACAAATCTAAAGGGATGGAATAACAATATATACATATAAATATATGGATGTGCGATGACCGAGCAGCATAGGCAAGATGCAATAGATAGTATAAAATACAGTATATACATGTAAGATATGTAAACATTATTCAAGTGGAATTATTTAAAGTGACTAGTGATCCATTTATTACAGTGGCCAATGATTCGAGTCTGTATGTAGGCAGCAGCCTCTCTGTGTTAGTGATGGCTGTTTAACAGTCTGATGGCCTTGACATGAGACTGTAAAACAGCTTCTTCGGTCCCAGCTTCGGGTGCTGTAGGTGTTCTGGAGGGCAGGTAGTTTGCCCCCGGTGGTGCGTTGTGCAGACCGCACCACCCTCTGGAGAGCCTTTCGGTTGAGGGCGGTGCAGTTGCCATACCAGGCTGTGATACAGCCCGACAGGATGCTCTCAACTGTGCATCTGTAAAAGTTTGTGAGGGTTTTAGGTGACAAGCCAAATTTATTCAGCCTCCCGAGGTTGAAGAGGCGCTGTTGCGCTTACTTCACCACACTGTCTGTGTGGGCGGAACATTTCCGTTTGTCCGTGATGTGTACACAGAGGAACTTTAAACTTTCCACCTTCTCCACTGCTGTCCTGTCAATGTGGATAAGGGGGTGCTCCCTCTGCTGTTTCCTGAAGTCTACGATCATCTCCTTTGTTTTGTTGATGTTGAGTGTGAGGTTATTTTCCTGACACCACACTCCGAGGGCCCTCACCTCATCCCTGTAGGCTGTCTCGTCGTTGTTGGTAATCAAGCCTACAACTGTAGTGTCGTCTGCAAACTTGATGATTGAGTTGCAAGCGTGCATGGCCACGCAGTCATGGGTGAACAGGGAGTACAGGAGAGGGCTGAGAACGCACCCTTGTGGGGCCCCAGTGTTGAGGATCAGTGGGGTGGAGATGTTGTTTCCTACCCTCACCACCTGGGGGCAGCCCATCAGAAAGTCCAGGACCCAGGTGCACAGGGCGGGGTCGAGACCCAGGGTCTCAAGCTTAATGACGAGTTTGGAGAGTACTATGGTGTTACATGCTGAGCTGTAATCGATGAACAGCATTCTTACATAGGTATTCCTCTTGTCCAGATGGGTTAGGGCAGTGTGCAGTGTGATTGCGTTGTATGTGGACCTATTGGGGCGGTATGCAAATTGGAGTGGGTCTAGGGTGTCAGGTAGAGCGGAGGTGATATGATCCTTGACTAGTCAGTCAAAGCACTTCATGATGATGGAAGTGAGTGCTACGGGGCAATAGTCGTTTAGCTCAGTTACCTTAGCTTTCTTGGGAACACGAACAATGGTGGCCCTCTTGAAGCATGTGGGAACAGCAGACTGGGATAGGGATTGATTGAATATGTCCGTAAACACACCAGCCAGCTGGTCTGCGCATGCTCTGAGGACGCGGCTAGGGATGCCGTCTGGGCCGGCAGCCTTGCGAGGGTTAACACGTTTAAATGTTTTACTCACGTTGGCTGCGGTGACGGAGAGCCATGTCAGTGGCACTGTATTGTCCTCAAAGTGAGCAAAGAAGTTGTTTAGTTTGTCTGGGAGCAAGACATCGGTGTCCGCGATGGGGCTGGTTTTCTTTTTGTAATCCGCGATTGACTGTAGACCCTGCCACATACGTCTCATGTCTGAGCCGTTGAATTGCAACTCTACTTTCTCTATACTGACGCTTTGCTTGTTTGATTTCCTTGCAGTGGGAATAGCTACACTTTGTATTCAGTCATGTTTTCGGTCGCCTTGCCATGATTAAAAGCAGTGGTTCGCGCTTTCAGTTTTGCGCAAATGCTGCCATCAATCCATGGTTTCTGGTTGGGGAAGGTTTTAATAGTCACCATGGGTACAACATCACTGATGCACTTGCTAATAAACTCGCTCACCGAATCAGCATATACATCAATGTTGTTGTCTGAAGCTATCCAGAACATATCCCAGTCCACGTGATCGAAGCAATCTTGGAAGCGTGTAATCAGATTGGTTGGACCAGCGTTGAACAGACCTGAGCACGGGCGTTTCCTGTTTTAGTTTCTGTCTATAGGCTGGGAGCAACAAAATGGAGTTGTGGTCAGATTTGCCGAAAGGAGGGCGAGGGAGGGCTTTGTATGCGTTGTGGAAGTAAGAATAACAATGATCCAGAATTTTGCCAGCCCGGGTCGCGCAATCGATATGCTGATAAAATTTAGGGAGCCTTGTTTTCAGATTAGCCTTGTTAAAATCCCCAGCTACAATAAATGCAGCCTCAGGATATGTGGTTTCCAGTTTACATAGAGTCCAATGAAGTTCTTTCAGGGCCGTCGGCTGTGATTATAATTGAAGAGAATTCTCTTGGTAGATAATGCGGTCGGCATTTGATTGTAAGGAATTCTAGGTCAGGTGAACAAAAGGACTTGAGTTACTGTATGTTGTTATTATCACATTATCATAAGGCATACACCCCCGCCCTTCTAACCAGAGAGATGTTTGTTTCTGTCGGTGCGATGCGTGAAGAAACCGGGTGGCTGTACCGACTCTGATAACGTATCCCGAGTGAGCCATGTTTCCGTGAAACAAAGAATGTTACAATCTCTGATGTCTCTCTGGAAGGCAACCCTTGCTCGAATTTCGTCTACCTTGTTGTCAAGAGACTGGACATTGGCGAGTACTATACTCGTAAGCGATGTGCCCGTCTACGGAGCCTGACCAGAAGACCACTCCGTCTGCCCCTTCTGCGGCGATGACATTGTTTTGGGTCGCCTACTGGGATCCGATCCATTGTCCTGGGTGGTGGTCCAAACATGGAATCCACTTTGGTAAAGTCGTATTCCTGGTCGTAATGTTGGTAAGTTGACGTTGCTCGTATATATAATAGTTCTTCCTGGCTGTATATAATAAGACTTTACATTTCCTGGGGTAACAATTTAAGAAATAATACATTAAAAAAGAAAATACTGCATAGTTTCCTAAGAACACGAAGCGAGGCGACCATCTCTGTCGGCGCCATCAAAGTTATTAAAGGGGGAGATCAAGCTGATCCTAACTGTTATAGGCCTATTTCTATTTTGCCATGTTATCAAGTGTTGGAAAACTTGTCAATAATCAACTGACTGGCTTTCTTGATGTCTATAGTACTCTCTCTGGTATGCAATCTTGTTTCCGCTCAGGTTATAGATGTGTCACTGCAACCTTAAAAAGGTCCTCAATGTCGTCACCATTGCCCTTGATTCTAAGCAATCTTGTGCTGCTATTTTTATTGACTTGGCCAAAGCTTTCGATACGGTAGACCATTCCATTCTTGTGGGCCGGCTAAGGAGTATTGGTGTCTCTGAGGGGTCTTTGGCCTGGTTTGATAACTACCTCTCTCAGAATGCAGTGTATAAAGTCAGAACATCTGCTGTCTCAGCCACTGCCTGCCACCAAGGGTGTACCCCAAGGCTTGATTCTAGGTCCCACGCTCTTCTCAATTTACATCAACAACATAGCTCAGGCAGTAGGAAGCTCTCTCGTCCATTTATATACAGATGATAGTCTTATGCTCAGCTGGCCCCTCCCTAGATTTTGTGTTAAAACGCTCTACAACAAAGCTTTCTTAGTATCCAAAAAGCTCTCTCTGCCCTTAACCTTGTTCTGAACACCTCCAAAACAAAGGTCATGTGGTTTGGTAAGAAGAATGCCCCTCTCCCCACAGGTGTGTTTACTACCTCTGAGGGTTTAGAGCTTGAGGTAGTCACCTCATGCAAGTACTTGGGAGTATGGCTAGACGGTACACAGTCCTTCTCTCAGCACATATCAAAGCTGCAGGCTAAAGTTAAATCTAGATTTGATTTCCTCTATCGTAATCGCTCCTCTTAGACGTAATTTATAGATCGGCAGGTAAGGGTGCTCTCGAGCGGCTAGATGTTCTTCACCATTCAGCCATCAGATTTGACACCAATGCTTCTTATAGGACACATCACTGCACTCTATAGTCTTCTGTATCCCCATCGCAAGACACACTGGTTGATTGTTTATAAAACCTTCTTATGCCTCACTCCCACCTATCTGCGATATCTACTGCAGCCCTCATCCTCCACATACAACACCTGTTCTGCCAGTCACATTCTGTTAAAGGTCCCCAAAGCGCACACATCCCTGGGTCGCTCGTCTTTTCAGTTCGCGGCATCTAACGACTGGAACGAGCTGCAACAAACACTCAAACTGGACAGTTTTATCTCAATCTCTTCATTCAAAGACTCAATCATGGACACTCTTATTGACAGTTGTGGCTGCTTTGCGTGATGCATTGTTCTCTACCTTGTTGCCCTTTGTGCTGTTGTCTTGCCCAATAATGTTTGTACCCTGTTTTGTGCTGCTGCCATGCTGTTGTCTTAGGTCTCTCTTTATGTAGTGTTGTCTCTCTTGTCGTGATGTGTGTTTTGTCCTATCTTTTTATAGACCCCCGTCCCCGCAGGAGGCCTTTTACTTTTTGGTAGGCCGTCATTGTAAATAAGAATTTGTTCTTAACTGCCTAGTTAAATAAAAGGTTAATAATATCAAAAATTAAGAGAACTTCTACCAGCAATATTTATCAAATGTATAAGAGATGTGATAATTAATGATTAACTCATGACTCCCAATATGGGAATGACTAAATATTATTGGAAAAAGACCATATGAAAAACTATAAACACGTTTCAGACCGCTTCTCATTGGCTCATCACCCTCTGTAGTGGCTTTAGATTAAATTAACCAATCCAATGAAGCACTGGGCCAGTGCATTTTGCATGGCCCGGTGAGTGGAGATTTTAATTAAGGAACAATGGAATAGTCTAAAATGTGCTAACTCCACTCACCCTGGGCCATGCAAAACGACCATGACAAGGCTCAATGGAAATCAAGAATGAGGCTTTAAAACCAATGACATAGATATATGCACATTACTAAAAATAAAAACTAATTTTGACTGGCATCGAACCTTAAAATAAATTTAACAAGCATACAGTTTAATTAGGATTTTAGTTCATCAGCAAGGTAGTTTGACTATTAGTTTATATTGCAGTATTTGTATCTTATCACTGTGTAGCTCACATGCAATGTCAGAGAGCAAATGATACTTGAATCTTCATCATTAGCCCTTATCATGAAGTGATACATTGTAACTTGAACTGTAGCAAATAGGAATTAGCATTAATGTTAATTAAAATGTCTAAACCGAAACAAGTAGAATACTTACATCTCTATTATACTGTAGTACCCTGACAATGCTTATCTATTTATTGTAGCAACAAATTTCCTGCTGTTCAAATGTCACTTATGTTTTTAAAGTCATCATACCCATTTGATTATTGAATGTGGGTCTGAACCCTCAACCTTTGTTCCCCAGAATGTCCCAACGAAGAAAAGATGTGTTCTGAGTTGTCTGTAAAACAGCAGATAAAGGCCACTGTGATCTTACAAAGGGGCCGTGGCAGCAGGGGGTCTAGCCTTTGTAAGAGGACTGGTTGGAGGCCCCCTTGGCATTGCTATTCAAACCAAATGTTATGTCACATGTGCCAAATACAACAGGTGTAGACCTTACCGTGAAATGCTTAGTTACAAGCCCTTAACCAACAATGCATTTCTCGAAATAGGCGTAAGAAAACACTTAATTAAAAAAATGAAATGTATAAAAGTAACAATGACGCTATATTCAGGGGTACCGGTACAGAGTCAATGTGCGGGGGTACAGTCGAGGTAATTTGTACACAGGTGGGGTAAAGTGACTATGCATAGATAAAACTGAGTAGCAGCACTGTAAAATAAAGGGGGGGGGGGTGAGAATAGTCTGACTTGGGTGACTGAAGTCTGACAATTTTTGTGGGCCTTCCTCTGACACCGCCTAGTATATAGATCCTGGATGGCAGGAAGCTTGGCCCCAGTGATGTACTGGGCCGTATGCACTACCCTCTGTAGCACCTTATGGTCAGATGCAGAGCATTTGCCATACCAGGTGGTGATGCAACTGGTCAGGATGCTCTTGACAGTACAGCTGTAGAACTTTGAGGATCTGGGGACCCATGTCATATCTTTTCAGTCTCCTGAAGGGGAAAAGGTGTTGTCGTGCCCTCTTCACGAGTCTTGGTGTGTTTAGACCATGATAGTTCGTTGGCGATGTGGACACCAAAGAATTTGAAGCTCAAGTTCACTGAGGATTATCAAAATGAAAAGAATGCTTGTCAACTCAATGAGAATTCCTAACTAATATTGTTAGTAGCCAACTGTGAATAATGCTCCATGTCAAGGGGTGAGATCACTTAGACCATACACTTCAAAATAGTCATTAGAATTGTGCATGAACTAAGTAAACTTCATAGAGAACAAATGGCTTGTGGTCTGTAACATTTAAAACGGTTGTTTAACTGATGCTTTATTTCAGACATATCTCCCTACCTCTTCCACCAGCCAGAGGTGCAGTATGTAGACTGACAAGGCCTCAGAGGGGAGTTCAGAGAGCACATCTCTTTAGGGTTTTCAAAGGAAATTATGCTGGTATGCCATTTTGAACTCAAATGCAGATTTTCACATGAAGGACAAGACACTAGTAATAGTGGGGCTGTACACTGAAGGATGAAAACCGCCATGGTCCGTGAGAAGGGAAGGAGCCACTGATTGAAAGAACAAGTTCATGAAATGACTGTTATTTAAAAGCTTTGTTCTTTGAGTGGACTACCCGAAATAAGAATTGTGAAGAGATACCCATTTAATTATGTTTTTCTGGAAGTCACTCATACTCTACATCTGTGAAAGTTGCCACTTATCAAGTCAGTTCTCTAGACTGGTGTGCTCTGCATGTTTAAACATTAAGAATATAGGGGCCTAACCCTTCTTCAGGGTTTGGTTTATACTCACACCACAGTCCTTTTATTGAGTCGGTGCCATAAAGAATGCATTCAATTTATATCATGTTGACAAATTGACGTTCCCACTGATGTATAACAATAGGCCAGTGTAGACCCATCTTACCTGTGTTGATGGTAAGATCATCACCCCTTGACATGGAGCAATCCAAATGTGAACACTACTGCTGTTTGCTGCCTACAATCTAAAAGGTACATTTTCAATTAAAAGGCAACAGGAATGTTTGTGTTGATATGCAGCAGTTAGAATGATGTTCCTCCAGTTCAGTGAGGCAAACCACCCTCGTTCCTGACACTATAGCCTACCAAGATATCCTGGAGGCCCTAAAACTAGTCAGGAGAATTCAGAGCATTGCAGACAAAATGTAAAACATAACCATCTTTGGCAAGAGATTTAACAGACTACCCAGAGTAGGTCACCTGAGAGCAATGCGCTGGATCCAATGTAACCTGGTTTTATCTTACCTTTGAACAAATACAAACACATGTTTCAGGTTATTTTAAATGTCCCTTTATTAGTAACCTTTCTTTAACTTAAGTTCTCAGACAGACCCATTTGAAAAAAATATATAAACATACTAGAGAGGGAAGTAATGGAGCGCGAATATTATCCCACAACAACAGTGTCGTCGTCTGGGAATTCGTAATAGGGCACCTCTAGGTTGAGAGGTGCGGGTCCCTTCCGAATCCTCCCTGAGGCGTCGTAGTGGGAGCCGTGGCAGGGGCAGTAGTATCCTCCGTAGTCTCCGGCGTTGGCGATGGGCACACAGCCCAGGTGGGTGCAGACACCGATCACGATGATCCACTTCGGGTTGGCTACGCGGTCCTTGTCGTGTTGGGGGTCACGTAGCATGGCCATATCCACAGCTTCCTCGGTGGCGATCTCCTTCTCAGTTCGGTGGCGGATGAACAGAGGCTTGCCCCTCCACTTGAAGGTCATGTTCTTGCCCTCTGGGATCTCTCCCAGCTTCACCTCAATCTTGGACATGGCCAGCACATCAGCTGAGGCACTCATGGAGGAGATGAACTGGGTGGCCACCGTCTTGGCTGTGTAGACGCCCACCACAGCTGTGGCCCCAGTGACCAGGTAGGAGAAGGTCTTCCTGGACTCGCTGCTCTCCTGTGAGGACTTCTTGGGGTCCAGCAACTCAGGACGACGGTAGTCAGAGAAGTCTGGGACCTTGATGTCTGTGTGGGCCATGCGAATTCCACCAGGGGCTACATATGAGAAATATAATATGTAAAATAGCAACATTATGTTCACACTTAATATAGTTCAAGTTATTAGACAGGTTCTTTATACATAAGAGTGATGACAATCAAAGCTGTGGTACATCTAAGGCAACAGTGTGACTTGAGATCCTGCAGACAGTGTAGCCAACAGATCCGACCCGCTTGCTTACAGCTGCACTAGGGTTGCACAGACTTCCTATGTAGATTAAGACACCACGGAGCCGGCACGGGATATGGCTCAGAAAACATAACCCAATCCAGGGATGACAAAGGCGGTGTACTTCAAAATTGCCCCATTAGCCCAACTGTTACACCGAGGGATTGAACAACAGTTTTTCCAGAAACTGCCATTTTCATCCTCTTGCTAGCCAACTTATTTTTCTTCTAGGATATCATGGCGGTCCGCAAACAATTTAAGTGCATGCCGCCACCTACTGTGCTGGAATGTACGATCAATCATGAGCTACCCAATTCTGAATTAACATGAAAATAAAACTAAATCCCTACTAACTTCTGTCCCCCTTTATCATGCTGAAACACTCCACCCGTAACGGTTGACATGCTGAACAATCCTAACAGTAATATCTGTTAGCCCCAATCTCTTCTTGGCCGTCTCCACAACCTTCAACCTGGCATTTCTGCATTCAACAACCTGAGTAATATTGATAACCTTACCAATAAAAGCTATGTCAACTTTATTTATTATCCGAGTGCCCTTTGACACTGCACATTCATGAGCGCAACCTCGAAACCACACCAGCCCCAACATTAGGTCTACTTACTAAAGTAACAGCCATGGAAGCTTCATGCCACAGTGTAGTTCCACCAATCTGTTTTACAGCCTCTGCATACAATACATCATGACTTACTCTATATCTCTGAGCCTCTCTCTGCACCTGGCATCAACCAAATGCTGCACTACGCCCCCCCCCCACAATTATAACACAACCTTCACATTGCTCCCACATTCCTCTTAACCATGGTCCCCTCCACACATTTTCCTTCCTTTACATTGAACAGCTCCATGTACCATTATTTGGCATTTAAAACACTGCAATGGGAATGGGACAAATCCTCTGACATTGAAACTAAGGAAGTCCATCTGTACTTTCCCAGGCAAAACCTTCTCAAACCTCTGCAGCACTGATAGGCTTTCACATCGGACCTTTCCTACTGATCAACCTTTTGGCCTCACTCTCTCCCTTCACATTTTCTTTAATATCGTCTACAGACAGATATTGGGAGCCCAGTGATGACTCCCCTCAATCTAGCATAAGCACCAGGGACATGGTTTTTAATCTTCTTCCCAATAAGCACATCCATTTTCATAATCTCTTGCTGACCCTGGCTACCACAAAATAGTAACAATCTACCATTTCCAATGAACCAAGCTAATTTCACCAACCTCTTTCTCTACAGCATTAGTGAGTCGAATAGTGTGTGAGTGAGGCCCTGTGGTCTCAAACACTCACCACATCATTACACCTGCTTCCTACCATGGCCTTCTTTACTAGATGCTCCACTGCTTTCGGTATCATGATCTCTTCTTCCTAGGTCTTTCCACTACAGACCATTCCGGTCCTTGACCCTCATCCTCCCGCGCCATACCATCAAAAATGACACGCATATTGTTCGCATTCCAGCACAGCGGTTGCTTCACCAACTTTCTCAGTTTCCTCCGCGCTACTCGCCACCATTTCCAACGCCTCAGCTCCACTTTCTTCACGCACGAAATTCAGAAAGTGTACCGGAATTTCCGGACCTTGCAGAAGCCACAGCGGCCTTTACGGAGACACGTCACGTTAAACAACAAAAGGAGCGGATTGGCGGACACTGCCATTCCAAAATGGCTACTGTGGCTTCTGCTACATAGCATGAATACGAAAATGACAGTTCAGTCTTTTTTGCTCGGTGTATCAGTTGGGATAATTCTGAGAAACACCATCCCTGGGTTGAGGTACATTTTCTGAGCCATATCTCCCGTCGGCACCGCGGTGTCTTAATCTACACAGGAAGTCTATTACCCCTAGACTCAAGCGGTCGGCTCTGCCGGCTATTAGACAGTGCAACGTTTGATATGTAGAACGTAGCTGATTTTACGTTATTTTATGAGGAGTTTGTATTCATATGTAATAGTTAAGCTTCTTATACAGGATGCTGACAAGACCACTCAGGTCGCCATGTCTTGGTCACAACATGACTTTGACAAGACGAACCATATCAACCTAAACTAAAGCCAAAGAGCAAAGTACCAAAAGGTCTGGTTGAGACAACAACCATCCCCCCCCAAAAATGAAATCATTGACATTGAGACGGGTTAAAAATGACAATATACATTGCCCAAGATCAGTAGCTAGCAAGCGAGTTTGCTGAATGCGACCTTACCACTGACGCAAGCTGAAATAGCGGGCGCCTTCTTAGAGCTGGATTTCAGCAGTGAATCTCCCTTCACCGCTCCAGGGAGCAGTGCTTTGAGGGATCCATTCACAGCTACATTGGTCGCCTGCAAGTACGGGGACAAAGCCCCGGAACGAGCGGCTAAGGACAGCATCTTTATCCGAACCAGTAATTTAACTCGGTTGGGGGACACACCGACCTTTGCAAAGACCAGTGAGTTCCTCCTTTTATTGGCAGGTCGATCGGCCTGCGTAAAATCCTGACGTGTATTTTAGGATGCAGTTTCGATTCTTATAACATATTTGATAGTAATTTATTTAGTATTTAGCTTCCATTATGCCTCAATTAGTCGCATTAATTATCAAAATATAAAATAGGTGACTTATTTCGTAATAAGAAGATGCTTCACGTAGATTAATTCCAAAAAGTTTGTAATTTTTCTCTGGCAATTCTTATGCCAGCATTTGAGCTGGGTCCTTGAACTGTAAACAGTCGCTTTATGAATGTTTCCACTAGCTAGATACTACAGCCACAAAGTATCGTATGGCTATATCGCAGATACATTAGTTAGTTCATCTTTGGCTATATCGTAACAAATCATTTAAACAAAAAATGTGCTTTTTTGGTCTTATTATTTAAGCTTAGCCATAAGGTTAGCAGTGTGGTTAGGGTTAGGTTTATCACATTTAAGAGGATAAATTGTATAATTCGGCGGGATTTATGCTTTATTAAAAACATGTAGGGGGTGGATCAGCTTTAATATTGCGGATGTATTGTTACTTCCATCAATGTAATTGTCTGCATCATTTCCAATCCCCCATATATTTTTGGGGTAAATATACGCTACCGTTCAAATGTTTGGGGTCACTTAGAAGTGTCCTTGTTTTTGTCCATTAAAATAACATCAAATTGATCAGAAATACAGTGTAGACATTGTTAATGTTGTAAATGACTAGTGTAGCTGGAAACGGGCAGATTTTTTTATGGAATATCTACATAGGCTTACAGAGGTCCATTATCAGCAACCATCACTCCTGTGTTCTAATGGCACGGTGTGTTAGCTAATCCAAGTTTATCATTTTAAAAGGCTAATTGATCATTAGAAAACCCTTTTGATTTTATGTTAGCACAGCTGAAAACTGTTGTTCTGATTAAAGAAGCAATAAAACTGTCCTTCTTTAGACTAGTTGAGTACCTGGAGCATCAGCACTTGTGGGTTCGATTACAGGCTCAAAATGGCCAGAAACTAAGACCTTCCTTCTGAAACTCGTCAGTCTATTCTTGTTCTGAGATGTGAAGGCTATTCCATGTGAGAAATTGCCGAGAAACACAAGATCTCGTATAACGCTGTATACTACTCCCTTCACAGAACAGCGCAAACTGGCTCTAACCATAATAGAAAGAGGAGTGCGAGGCGCCAGTGCATAACTGAGCAAGAGGACAAGTACAGTAGAGTGTTTCTCAAACTAGACAGACGCCTCACAAGTCCTCAACTCACAAGTCTCTCCCTTTTTCTTTTCTTTGTCTATAGTTTCTACACAGGCCCAGCGGTGATCCAGGGCCACGTTCCATTGGACACAGACAGTGTGGTTCTGGTGCTGAATGGACAGGAGCAGCAGAAGATTACCTCCACTACCCGGTGGTTGCAGCACATCCAGACCCTCATGTAGGTTGATGCTGTAAACTGTTTAGCCGTGGTACTGCTAGGCTGAAAGCGCTGCACCAAGGACTGGATCAGCATCTACCTGAGGCGGCATGGGGGCTTCGTGGACCTGCTCTTCCTGGTCTATGGAAGCCCCTGGGTCAATGACAAGGATGTCTTCCAGTGGCCTGTTGGAGTAGCCACGTATGTCTTCTTTTCTGGGATCTGGGGCCATGTAGCAAGGTTTTCAGAGTATGAGTGCTGATCTAGGATCAGTTTGATATTTTAGAGATATAGTTATATGGACAGGGGGGAACTGATCAGCACTTTTAATATGGACCCAGATTTTTTTTCTCATGATCTAAGAGTTCCTCTCTTCTTGTTTGCCTTTTACCCTAACCATACACCTTTTATTTAGCTCATGTTTCCATTTCAGTACACCATACCTATCCATTGTACCAGAAAGAAGCGTTATTTGACTGTGGATTTCTATGTCTCTCTCTGTTCAGATACAGGCAGTTTCCTGTAGTCATGGCAAACTCCCAGATGGTGAACTCCACCAGGCCCTTCCTCTGTAACTTCCTGGGAACCATCTACAAGAACTCCTCGAGGGAAACACTAATGGGGATCTTGGAAAAAACAGGACTGGACAAAGAGTGCATCATTATTGCCAGAGAGAAGTATGTCATTATGCTATACTGTCGCTGTCGAGCACTGTCTGTTTCAGTTCACGGTAATGGTTTTCAGTCCAATTTTTGCATCCTGGCTCACTTCACTGGAAATACTCTTGTTATTAGGCCTTGTTTACCAATACAATACCAACTCTGAGTTAACATTCTCAAATAGCAGTTCAACTATTTTGATCTTTGTGTTAGCAGTTGATGTTGTTCTTTAATAACACAGACTCCAAAGCAAATCAGCTGTAGGAAAATAGGTTTATTCAAAGAGGATAAATCATAGACGTTATGCTGAGAGGTAGATGGTAGATGGTCATGCTCCCCTGTCCTCAGTGGTTCTCTCCAGTGAACAAAGAGACAGGATGTAGTTTATAACCTAGCCCTAGCCTGTGGTTGACCAATTACAATTCCTTGCAATAAAACTAGGCCAATGGCCAAATAACAAGTATCCTATTTCAGGCTCACTGTATAGACAAATTCCTCCCACATCTCTGACCCATTGCTCATTAATCCCCTATTACAGAAAAAACACTATTTCCATTGATCGTTAGTACTCTATTGACTTCTTGACCTCTTGTCCTCTAAGTTGTGTATTTATCTTCGAAATATTCTTAAATTTGCATCTTTTTTTTTTTATGAAGAGGAAATGAGAATTTACAAGAACTGTGTATATATTCACAACAGAAGCACTGTTTAAATGTGTAATACATTGAATTAACCCTCTGCTCACTATTCCTTACAGTCCCTCCTCCTTCTCCCCTGCATCAGGTGGCTTCCTCAGGAGACAGCAAAGAGTCTGAGACGGTACCAGACAGCCCTGGCCCAAAGCGAGCTCACCCTCTGCCCGATGGAAATCTACATGGAGGGCTACCGCATCTACGAGGCCTGTGCCTATGGTTCGGTGCCCGTGGTGGAGGACATTGTGACCCCAGGTGGGTGCTCTGCTGCACACAGCTCCCCACTGCGTCTCCTCAAAGCTGCAGGAGCCCCCTTCATCTTTCTGAAGGACTGGAAGGCGCTGCCAGGCTTCCTGGAGAAGGGGATGAGCCAGGAGGAGAGGACTGAGAGGAGGAGGAGACTGCTGGAGTGGTATAGCAGTTTCCGCCTGCAGATGAAGGACAGGTTTACCGAGGTCTTTTAGGTCAACCGCAAGGCTCTCCAGAGGGTGATGCGGTCTGCACAACGCATCACCGGGGGCAAACTACCTGCCGTCCAGGACACCTACAGCACCCGATGTCACAGGAAGGCCAAAAAGATCAAGGACAACAACCACCCAAGCCACTGCCTGTTCACCCCGCTACCATCCAGAAGGTGAGGTCAGTACAGGTGCATCAAAGCTGGGACCATGAGACTGAAAAACAGCTTCTATCTCAAGCCCACCAGACTGCTAAACAGCAATCATTAACTCAGAGAGGCTGCTGCCTACATAGACTCAGTAGTCACTTTAATAAACAATGCCACTTTAATAATGTTTACATATGTTACAATACTCATCTCAAATGTTTATACTGTATCTTATACCATCTATTGCATCTTGCCTATGCCGCTCAGCCATCGCTCGTCCATATATTTATGTACATATTCTTATTCCATCCCTTTAGATTTGTGTTTATTAGATTACTTGTTAGATATTACTGCACTGTCGGAACTAGAAGCACAAGCATTTCGCTACACTGGCATTAACATCTGCTAACCATGTGTATGTGACCAATAAAATGTAATTTGATTTAAGGAGGCGTTCTTCAAAAACAGCTGAGAGAAAAACTTACAGCTCAGAGGAAAATGGCTCTTAATTACAAGGAACAATGTGGATTTCATTTTAAGTGTGTCTTCAGGGAGAGAAGCCAAATGTCTTGGGGTTTATGTGGGTAATTTGTAAAGCTACCACTAGACAACAAATAAAATTGTATTTGTTACATGCGTCAAATACAACAGGTGTAGACTTTACCGTGAAATGCTTGCTTCCTTACCCTTCCCAACGATGCACTTTTTTAAAATACACAAGAATTAAGCTATATACAGATTGATCTGGTATTGGTACAATGTGCAGCGGTACGAGGTATTTGAGGTAGATGTGTACATTAAGGCAGAGTAAAGTGACTAGACATCAGGATAGATAATAAGAGTCAAATAAAAAACCGTAGCAGCAGCATATGATGAGTGTAAAAGTGTGTGTTGTGTCAGTTTGCATGTGTGTGCATCTGTAGTGAATGTGTGTGGGTTTTGTGTGTCAGTGTAGTCCAGGAGTAGGCGACTAGATTCAGCGGATGGTTGGGGGGGCCGGAACATAATCATTTACATGGAGAATTGACAACACCTAAGCTCAAAAAAAGATTGTATTTTAAAATAATAATTTCATACCTTGATTACATCGAGACATGATCACTCTTTTATTTGTGGGATTACTTGAACAGATTTCCCTATTTTTTTTGCTGAATTTCTGGTGATTTTCCTGTCTTTTTCTTACTAAACTAAACTTTTACTAAAAAAAATCACTTGCGAGCTTGTTTTGGCCTGTGGGCCGCCTTTTGCCGGTGTGTGTTCAGACCCCTTGACTTTTTCCACATGTTACGTTACAGCCTAAAATGGATTAAATCAAATACATTTCTCAGCAATCTATAGACAATACCCCATAATGACAAAGCGAAAACATTGAAAGTAAAAAACAGAAATACCTTATTTACATAACAATTCAGGCCCTTTGCTATGAGACTCGAAATTGAGCTCTGTTGCATCCTGTTTCCATTGATCATCCTTGATATGTTTATATAACTTGATTGGAGTCATCCTGTGGTAAATTCAATTGATTGGACTTGATTTGGAAAGGCACACACCTGTCTATATAAGGTCCCACAGTTGACAGTGCATATCAGAGCAAAAACCAAGACATGAGCTACATCATTCTTAAATGAAATAAGTTTGGAACCACCTAGACTCTTCCTAGAGTTGGCCGTCCGGACAAACTGATAAATCGAGGGAAAAGCGCCAGGGAGGTGATCAAGAACCCCATGGTCACTCTGGCAGAGCTCTAGAGTTCCTCTGTGGAGATCGGAGAACCTTTCAGAAGGACAACCATTTCTGCATCACTCCACCAATCAGGCTTTTATAGTGGTGTCCAGATGGAAGCCATTCCTCAGTAAAAGGCACATGACAGCCCGCTTTGAGTTTGCCAAAAGTCACCTAAAGACTCTCAGACCACGAGAAACAAGATTCTCTGGTCTGATGAATCCAAGATTGAACTCTTTGGCCTGAATGTCAAGCGTCACATCTGGAGGAAACCTGGTACCATCCCTATGGTGATGCATGGTGGTTGGCAGGGACTGGGAGACAAGTCAGGATCGAGGCAAAGATGAACGGAGCAAAGTACAGAGAGATCCTTGATGTAAACCTGCTCCAGAGCACTCAGGACCTCAAACTGGGGCCAAGGTTCACCTTCCAACAGGACAACGACCCTAAGCACACAGCCAAGACAACACAGGAGTGGCTTCGGGTGTCCTTGAGTGGCTCAGCCAAAGCCCATACTTAAACCCGATCAGACATCTCTGGAGAGACCGGAAAATAGCTGTGCAGCAACACTCCTCATACAACCTGACAGACCTTGAGAGTATCTGCAGAGAAGAATTGGAGAAACTCCACAAATACAGGTGTGCCAAGCTTGTAGCGTCATACCCAAGAAGACTTCATGCTGTAATCGCTGCCAAAGGTGCTTCAACACAGTACTGAGTAAAGGGTCTGAATACTTATGTAAATGTGATATTTCATTATTTTTATTTTTAATACAGTCTAAGGCTTGGGGGGCTGAAGTCTTAGGCAATTTTTTGGGGCCTTCCTCTCGCAGTGCATTTGCCATGCCAAGCGGTGATGCAGCCATTCAAGAGGCTCTTGATGGTGAAGCTGTTGAACCTTTTGATGATGCGAGGGCCCATGTCAAATCTTTTCAGCCTCCTGAGGGGGGAAAAAGAGCGACAGTGTTCTCTAAACGACTGTGCGGTTGTGCGTGAACCATGTAAGTCCTTAGTAATGTGGGCGCCAAGGACCTTCAAGCTCTCGACCCGCTTCACTACAGCCTTTGTCAATGTGGGGATGTGCTCTCCCTTCTTTCTCCTGTAGTCCACTATCAGCTCCTTGGTCTTACTGATGTTGAAGAAGAGGCTGTTGTCCTGGCACAACACTGCTAAATCACTGACCTCCTCTCTGTAGGCTGTCTCATCTCCGTCGGTGATCAGGCCTACCACCGTCGTGTCATCAGCAAACGTGATGATGGTGTTGGAGTCGTGCATGGCCAGGCAGTCATGGGTGAACAGCGAGTACAAGAGGGTACTAAGCACACACCCCTGAGAGGCCCCGTGTTGAGGGTAAGTGTGGCGGAGGTGTGTTGCCTATCCTCACCACCTGGGGCCCGGCCCGTCAGGAAGTCCAGGATCGTTGCAAAGGGAGGTGTTTAGTCCCACGATCCCGAGCTTGGTGGTGAGCTTGGAGGGAACTATGGTGTTGAACGCTGAGCTGTAGTCTATGAACAGCATTCTCACAAAGTTATTTCCTGTCTTTTCCAGGTGGGAGGGGTCAGTGTGAAGTGCAATTGAGATTGCGTCATCTGTGGATCTGTTGGGATGGTATGCGAATTGGAGTGGGTCTGGAATGATGGTGTTGATGTGTGTCATGGCCAGCCTTTCAAAGCACTTTAATTGTGGTTGAACTTACGTATACTGAATGCACACAATCCAAAGCAGTATTGTGATGGGCCTTTTAGTATTTTTTTACCCATCTCGATATTTGTCAGCTGGATATCTAATTTTCCTTTATGTTTGGTCATAGATCCATCTTTTAAACTGTTATGTAGGGTTTGTTATTGTGACAGCGGTAAGTGTATCTCCAATGCAATTGCTGTAAACCATATCCTAAGATGTGTTCATGCTGCTAATGAAATGTAGCTTGAAAAATGAACACTGTTCCTTTTCTGTGAAATGTTGTGCAATGTTTGTCTTGCCATTAAAACATGCGTAACTTTTTAAATTGTTATTTAATAGGATATGTGTACAGGAGACTGGAAAGAATGAATCTGCACCATAACATGATCTCCAGCAGATGGAGTTATAGAACCACAGTAATTTCAGTACATATTGTTTTGCTGAATGTACAGGTATAGTGAGCAGAATTAACACTTGGTTACAATGGGAATGGTTATATTAAGTAAATATGAAGAGGTTTCTTCTCACAAAGCATGCTGAACACCAAATGTGCTCCATTTTCTCATAGGGCCCTCATCAGGGACATTGATCCTGGTAAAGAAAACAACTGTACATAAACTGATGGCACTTTTACATAAGATTAAAAAAAAAATGTGTTACACAGATCCGTAGGTTCTAGTGTGGTACCATAGACATAATGGATATGTCACACAGCACAGTGAGGATAGATGGATGACTTCTAATGTAAAGAATTAAAACAAAAATATTGTATTGAATATATTTTTTCTTTCTTAGTCATTTTTAAGTGTAGAAACCCCCAAGGCTATTTAACCAATGGAAACATTGTAACACTGGTAGCAGTTACTGTATAATCATTCCAATGTCACTGGTGCAACTTTGATACAATTTTACAGCCATGCTTATAATATCATCACTGCCTTGCGGCGTATGTGGATCACACCCTGTACATGGCTGGGGAAAATCCAGCAGGAATTTCACTCAAATTAGCCCGAAAACATAATTGGCACTACTGGTTAGATACAAATCATGTCAATCCATCTCTTGTTTCCGCTATGCCTCTTCGATCCCTCCCATTTCCACACCGAGTCTGTGGCAGCTGTGCGGCAGTCTGTTTTGTCTGGGAAAAACGAAGCAAATGACCGGGGAAACTAGAGAGCACCAAAAGAACGATATATATATATATATATATATATATATTTATATTTATATATATAGGACACGTGACGTACAGTTGCCGTGTACTACCTTGGTGCCGCGTGCAATAAAACCGCGCTCCTTCTCACCACATTGAAGATTTATACTTATCGGATTATTAAAGGTTATGCAGTTGCATCGACTCGACATCTCCGCTCTGCCTGGCCTGGCATTGCCAGCAGTTATCTGTGATTTCATTGATTGATATCAGGATTTGGTGTTGGCCTCCTTTTCTAGGACTTCTCGTGTAGAAGGAGAACAATGGACTGAACGTTTTCTTGAATAACTACTTTACAAGGGAATAACTCTCATTTGAAAGTTGGCGCTGAGTTTTCGTGACTAGAAATTGTTGTTTGGTAGGGGAACACAACTCAATCTGTGTGATGCTACGGATGTAATAGGCGTGCAGCAAGACGAGCCTTTTAATAGTTTAATTTCCTAACCACTCTGAATCGACCCGAACATGTCTAATACAAAGTTCAAAAAGGATAAAGAAATCATTGCTGACTACGAGAGTCAAGTTAAAGGTAAATTTGTTTTACATTTAGCCTACTTTGATGTTAGCCCCATTATGGGGTTAAGTTAGTGAGCTTTGTCTAAACGCAGGGTATGGGATATATAGCCTAGCTGACCCTGTGCTCCATAAAAGCTTTGCCAGACTTCAGTCACTGAGAGATCAACAATATGATTGTTAGATTCTTCTTTAGTAGCCCAAACTGTTATATTCTGTGTTTGTGTCCAATATTATATACCAGTTTGACTGAATATTGAGAAAGATAGAAAGATATATTTAGTTTGAAAGATTAACATTTCAGGCGTTTGGGACTAAGGTTCTATCTGCATTTGTCAACATTGAGTTATTGACAGAACATTGAACAGAACAAGGAAAGCTATATAGTACTCCAAATACCCCAAATTATGTTGTTCAATTCCAAATAATAAAATATAACAATTGCTGACACCATTCAAACCAATGAGTGTTCAGAACTTTAAAGCCAATTATTTCAGAATTATTTTTGCAGATAGAACCTTATACTATCAAACTCTCGATTTGTCCGGCTGTACTGTGTTCCCTTTCATTCTCACTGTTCTCAAATGCTCTATCCTTTATTTTGGGTTCACTTCATTTGCCTTCCTCGTGTTTTGTATGACTTGTTTCAAATATACCTTCATCGGGCATTGTCTGCAGCCCAGGTCGGTAAAGGTAGCCACATCTTATTTCAGGTGTGTCCTAATCCTTTTTAACAGAATGTTCGGATTTAAATGGCTCTGCTTTGGAGTGTTCTTGTCACCTCAAACTAGCCTGGGTCTCAAAATAACAAACGCAAACAATAATACCTGGTGCTTATACATGATTTATACAGGTACTTCTTTTGATACTTGGCTTGGGGCCATTAACATTCATTTCCCAACTTTTTCACTCTCCTCCAAGCCCCCTGCAAACATACAAGAGGCTTTTTTTCCAGACAAATGTACACAGAAAAGGGGCAGTTACTGCTGCTCTGTGGTAACCATGGGGACTTGGCCCTGGCCAAGGAACTGTGTTCTCCAGAGCTGTTGGGAGCTCTGACATACCACCTATTCACGTCTCCATAGCAAACCTTAAATCCAGAGAGGGGGGGGGCGAGAGAAGGAGCAATGCTGCTTGAGGAATTACCGGATTGTGTACGCTTGAGCAGAAGCTCTCATTTGCGAGGAATGTGCATAGCCCCTTCGCTTGTGAAGACTAAGGCCTTTCAGCTGTAATAGAAGGGTGATGCACAGTCATAAGGGACACCGTGGGTGCGGAACCTCCCGTTTGTCATGCAAAGCGAGCCAAATGGGGTAATAATAACACAGCTGATACAAGTGGAGCATTCCTCTTGGGGAACAGAGGTCTGAATATAGCACACAGAGACAACCTGTTACTCTATGGCAGATCAGCCTTGATCTCACTCAGTTGGGTTTGAAGTTGAGTTATTTGGCCTCAATAGATGGGCATAGTTTTCCCCCAAATAATTTTTTGAAAGATTGATTTACCCCATGATTAGGGGAAGGGGCGAGTTCCATGATATTGGCAATGTCCTTTTATTTGCATACCTTGCGGTCCTCTTTGCATTGCAAATCTTTAACTTTTGTAAAGTTAAAGAACTGTATGAACTGTATGTTCCAGACGATTTACCTTAGATTTGTTGTATATTCATCCTATATAGCCATTCTGTTTTTCCATGAATAAAAGTATATAATGTGATTGTCAGCGTAGTTTGGAAATAAGGGGAAGCCTGTGATGTCTCCCTTATCCTTTGTCCATAGGCTAGTCTGCGTGAAGAGGGTGAAAGTGGCTATACTTGGATTTAAAAAAAATCGTATTATATTCAGGGAAGATGGCCATCAGTCCCTACTCCCAGCCTCTTGATTTGTACAAATTCCTTGGCTCTTTTATTCAACATAATCTTGACCCTTGAGATTAATGCTGTTGTGAATTTTCAAACTCTGCTAAAGCTGTCACTATCTAATTTTACACACAAATACATTTGGTGTTGCTGAAATAAGTAATGAGTTGTATTTGTAAAATACTTACTAAAAACACAACATTCACTGTAAACCCAAGGTTGTGAAATATTTTTTGCACCCCAGTTTTGTAGCGTCTTTGAACGGGTGTCTCTATTAGCCAAAGCATATCTCTGAAGCCGGAGGCGAGTTTTGTACAGACATTGATTACTCAAGGAGCAGAACCACAAGCAACCCCAGAGGAAAGGAGATGAATATGTTTGATGTGCTAGTTCCCAGCCTCGCAGCCTCTCTTTTGGAAGGTGAGGACTGGTCTGCTTTATTTGGACAAATAGTTGTCTGAGAGGACCCTCTCAACCTCCAGTATCCTATCAACTAGCAGTGCAACATCATTGTCCACCTGCCAGTTATGCCTGACACCAACTCCAGTGATTCTACTTAGATTTATTTTTGAAAGCATTTCCTACTCTTTTTACTGACAACTTCTGAGAGCTGCATGGATAAAAGCTATGAGTGATTATTATTCAAGTCAATAGTTTATCCTCGTATTTCATCCTCTAGTTCTTTGCTGTCTGGCTTTGGCAGTCTCTTGGCTGGCTGGCAGTGTTTTCAATCAGAGCCTAATCTGTCATTCAACTGACATCCATTTCTTAAGCATCTTCCAGGAGAAGCTTTTTTTTTATCCTTCCCCACCAAATGGAATTAAAGTTGAAGTTTGCATTCAAGGTTAGAGGAAATTATTCATAAGCGACATTACAGGAAAATCTACAACTCTAAACTGAACATCATGTTTTTTATTTGATTTTTATTTAACCTTTATTCAACTAGGCAATTCAGTTAAGAACAAATTCTTATTTACAATGATGGCCTACCCCGGCCAAACCCTAACCTGGACGACGCTGGACCAATTGTGCGCCCCCTATGGGACTCCCAATCACGGCTGGTTATGATAATAACCAGCCTGGAATCAAACCAGGGTCTGTAGTGACGCCTCTAGCACTGATATGCAGTGCCTTAGACCGCTGCACCACTCGGGAACCTTTAGGCCTATATATTATGTATTATCATTAAATGACAGATAGCTCATTAGTATTTAAGCCAGTTGAGGGGTGTGGGTGAAATAGGACTTCATCTGTCATTCTGTCCCTGTGACCAGCTGAACAGAGGACAACAACTTTCCCCTGTCTGTTCTCTCTTGGCCCCAGAGGCCCCTCTTGTTGGTTTGATGTCTAGCGATGGCATGCTCTCCGTGGCCAGGTTGTGCCTGTCGGCCCTTCCCCCCACAAGCTGCTGACAGGGGTCCTGTCCCAAACCATCATAAAGGGTGCCCCTTCGGTCTTTCCCACTGCCTTTGAAATAAGAGGCTCGCCCCTCGGCATTGAAGATGAGAATGGCTGGGAGTGTTGTCCATATGTATGCAAGGCAATGGCTGGGAGTGTTGTCCATATGTATGCAAGGCAATGGCTGGGAGTGTTGTCCATATGTATGCAAGGCAATGGCTGGGAGTGTTGTCCATATGTATGCAAGGCAATGGCTGGGAGTGTTGTCCATATGTATGCAAGGCAATGGCTGGGAGTGTTGTCCATATGTATGCAAGGCAATGGCGGGGAGTGTTGTCCATATGTATGCAAGGCAATGGCTGGGAGTGTTGTCCATATGTATGCAAGGCAATGGCTGGGAGTGTTGTCCATATGTATGCAAGGCAATGGCTGGGAGTGTTGTCCATATGTATGCAAGGCAATGGCTGGGAGTGTTGTCCATATGTATGCAAGGCAATGGCTGGGAGTGTTGTCCATATGTATGCAAGGCAATGGCTGGGAGTGTTGTCCATATGTATGCAAGGCAATGGCTGGGGGCAGATGGGGAAAAAAGAAACCCGCACACTGCTCTTGCTAGTATCACTGTTCTTCATTAAGCTTCAATGAGTGGGGGCACACATCATAGTCCATGTTGATCTAGTTATGTTTTAATATAATTTGTTTTGGGGCAAAATACATTTAATATTGTGTTTATGCTACTTGTCTACTTGGATTCATGTTTTGTTTACTTGTGGTACTAGATTCATGTTTTGTTTAGGCGACTTGAGCAGAATCTGGCATACGAGTATATTGGAAGAAAACAAATGGTGTACGTTCATGATTAATAGCGCAATGTTTTTACAATGTTACTTCTACTACTTTGAGCAATCAGAACATAGGCCTAATGCTGCCAGTACTCTGAATGGCTGGTGAGACAGTAGTGTCTGGTAGGCGATTCCCAATGTAAGGTGGGGATCCAGAAAGCCATGTACACTAAAGCTGCCTGCTTTTTATTTAGTCATGATTCCCAGCAGTAATTTTGACTCATTGTGCTGACACCACCATTTTGCATTACCAAAACAAACAGAGACTTTCTCTTTACAGTACATTATCCACATTACAGTACATTATCCACATTGTCTTGTAGAGCAGGGGTTCTCAAACTTTTTGGGGCCAGGGATCCCTTTTGTGATGGCAAATTCATCAGGGACCAGAACATAATCAGAACACAACTCAAGTGAGATGATGATGATGATAATAGCATACAAGAAGTTTTACTATGACTTCGGCAGTGCATGGCTGGACAAATCAGGTCTCGAGCCCAGGGACAGAACATTTTAAAGGCCCGCCTCTTGGCAACGGCAAGAAAATGTTCAGTTATCAAGCTAATTCCCAGGAATTCAACTTTATATAAAAATTCCCATGTGGCAGATATTTGTTGTGCGTTTAAAGCTAATATCTTGCATTTTTCCATGAGGCAGAAAGAACTTTGCAGTTTATAGCTAAAATTACAGTGCATTCAGGTATTAAAAATGTATAATTGGTGGAGTACTGTTGATACCAATATCTCTGTGAGCCTCCCAGGCCCATGTTGCACATGGTTAATAACATTAATTGTAGAGTAATACAATTATTGTATTACCCCTTCAACTTATTCCACGGATCCCTTGGCCAGAATTTGTTTAATCTGTTAGTAATGTTAATAAAAATATATTATCTATTTTTCTTAGTTTTTGCTTCAGACCCCACTTTGAGAACCCCTGACTTTGAGAGAAGACACCACAAAGGGCAGCTCATGGAAAGCTCTCTTAGAATGTTGAACACATGGGAAGCTGTCTGCTCTGCCTACTAGTTTCCTAAAGTCTTGACTCGTCTAGGATATCCTGGTTTTCATTCCTTTTTTTTACTGTCCATCCCAATGGAAAATAAAATAAAAAATACTAACCAAGGTCAGGACTTTCTTTTCAAATGGGCAACCTGGAAGTACTTTTTAGTTGCCAGCTGTTTCCTACAGTATGTAATAGACCCAATGCCTTCTACAGAGATTTTCATGATACTTGTGAGATCACAATCCAAATCATGTATCAGCCTTCCTTTGATCAGTTGATTTCATGGCGATGCCTCGGAGCATGTAATAGCAGCGGTTTTATGAACAATATAATCAATCTAACTGTGCCCAGGAGGCTGCTGGGTGATACCAGCGAGCAGTTTATGGGCAGGCAGCTGTTCTTCCTCAGCATCTTCATTCAGGAACACACTAAAAGGTGTCATCATGTAGGAGGTTATGAGACATTCAAACTCTGTGGTGGGTGTGATTGCATTCTGGTTGAGGTGGCAGACAATGGTGCAAAATTGAACAGCTAGAGTAGCAGATTTATTGTAGTCTTTTGTGCGCTAGTATAGTGCCCAAAGCTTGTGCTTTGTTGATACTATGAAAGAAGTTGGTAATAACCTATGATTTTTGCAGATAATCTGTTTTGTGAGGCTGTAAAACAGTGTTTCCTTGAAGGAAAGGTTGAATGGTATGATTGTGTTGTACCAGATATATATAATCCTGTGCGCATGCCGGCAAGTTGACGAGTGCGAGTAGGGGTGGGCCGATGTGAGTGGAGGTCTATTTGAATAAATCTATTTAAAATACACCATCACAAAAGTCCATTACTAATTTTAGGCAGGTCCTAAGAAACACTAAAATGAATTTTCAAAAGAATGGCATATTTTGAGTTTGACTGTTACTGGTCGGTGCAGCCTATAGGCTAGATGGCTGCGCCATGCAAATTAAATCAATAGTTATTTTGTTCATTAAACAGACAAGACACTTACATTCCCCTGCCCTGATCACAGTCAACACACATTTTTTTTAAGCTTTTAATGAAATATAACAATAAATTATACATTTTCCCTACACAAAGTTACATTTAAAAACGGAGCCCAAACCCATGCCGATGATCATCTTTTTTAGAGTTTGTAGGTGCCTGTATGTGCTTTAGAAATCTTAATCTGCTCTTTTCGACCATGTAAAGAAATACAAAATCTGACCTGGATGAACGAACCTCCAGGAGTAGGGTGTTAAGTTGGGAGTATCTTCATCATGATACCGATTTAGATAATAAATAAAAGCAATCTATATTTTCAAAAGCAAGTGAGTCTCGTGTTCAGTTGCTTATATGCAGTCAAGCAAAATAATAGGCCTACACTTGATTTGGGCTACATTATTGGATGCTAAATGTTTCTGATCAGTGACAGATGAGCTACACCACCTCCACTTATTTTCCCAGCCAGAGACAATGAGCAAAATAGCCTATACAGACGGAGATTCAGTGAAACAAAATCGCATTGATTATCAGACAAGTCACAGGCTTTTGTCTGGAGTAGGCTACTAAACCGGTGAAGAGCAACATAATCCACTACACTAATCATGAGCAGCTCTCACTTTAATTTAGCTAACATTTCCCCAGCCTAATTGTAGCCTAACCAATATCCAAACTGATATTCAGTGAAAACAAAAATCTGACATTGATTTACCAAGACTAGTCCCCATGCTCGTTTCAAAGCAGCGTGATTGCGCTGTCCCTGTCAAAACGGTGATGAAATAATCATAGTTGACCACACGCAGGTATTGCTTGGATGATTTTGGGAACTAATCAGTGTGACGGGCCTTTGATCATAGGCTGGCACGTTATTTTTTCATGGGACCTCCTATATGTGCTCGGGTGTTCACAACTTTTTTTTACAGGTGTTCTAGTAAAGACCATAGGCAGCTCGTGAGTTTCAAGTTTGGGGAAGCTTACAACTTATCCTACCGTTTCGACCAATCGACGTGACAGTTCTGATTTATTTGTATATGCTAATTTTCCTGGAACAGTTTCATTTCAATAATAATATTTTAGTTTCTCAATCTTTGTCATGTAGTTAATCACAAAAATCTGAAGTAAAACTAATTCGAGAGCCCCAGCTCTGCCATATGGACACAGACCCCTTAACTTTTTACACATTTTGTTACGTTACAGCCTTATTCTAAAATGTAATAAATAGTTTTTTCCCTTCATCAATCTACACATAATACCCCATAATGACAAAGCAAAAACAGGTTTTTAGAAATTGTTGCATTTTTTTTAAACACTTTTTAAACACACATTTACATAAGTATTCAGACCCTTTACTCAGTACTTTGTTGAAGCATCTTTTGCAGAGATTACAGACTCAAGTCTTCTTGGGTATGACGCTACAAGCTTGGCACACCTGTATTTTGGGAGTTTCTCCAATTCTTCTCTGCAGATTCTCTCAAGCTCTGTCAGGTTGGATGGGGTGCGTCGCTGCACAGCTATTTTCAGGTTTCTCCAGAGATGTCTGATCGGGTTCAAGTCCGGGCTCTGGCTGGGCCACTCAAGGACATTGACTCCTGTGTTGTCTGCTGTGTGCTTAGGGTTGTTGTCCTGTTAGACTGGGTCGAAGGTTCACTTTCCGAGGTCCTGAGCGCTCTGATGACAGAGTGATCTCCAGCCTTGTCCTCGTCAACACTCACACCTGTGTTAACGAGAGAATCACTGACATGTCAGCTGGTCCTTTTGTGGCAGGGCTGAAATGCAGTGGAAATGTTTTTGGGGATTCAGTTCATTTGCATGGCAAAGAGGGACTTTGCAATTAATTGCAATTCATCTGATCACTCTTCATAACATTCTGGAGTATATACAAATTGCCACCATACAAACTAAGGCAGCAGACTTTGAAAATTAATATTTGTGTCATTCTCAAAACCTTTGGCTACGACTGTATGTAAATAAGGTATTTCTGTCCTTTGTTATTTTTTTATACATTTGCAAAAATTTCTAAACCTGTTCACTTCGTCATGGGGTATTGTGTGTAGTTTGATGATGGAAAAACATTTTATTTAATCAATTTTAGAATAAGGCTGTAATGTAACAATGTGGAAAAAGTCAAAGGGTCTGAATACTTTCTG
The DNA here is from genome assembly GCF_901001165.1 of Salmo trutta. Lineage (NCBI taxonomy): Eukaryota > Metazoa > Chordata > Actinopteri > Salmoniformes > Salmonidae > Salmo > Salmo trutta. The sequence continues at coordinate 40,179,661 of NC_042963.1, forward strand.
AATGCACTGCAGTTTTTACAGATTGCAAATAAATCTTACATTTACGAAGACCATTATATTACCAATCGATTTGATTATGACTTTTCAAATCTCCCAGCAGCGCTATTTGCAGAGTTAGCTACACGTAAATGTTGCAATTTTTCAGCCATTCCTAAACCTGCGACGAAAAACAAGCTACATATAGGCAGTACCAAAACAAGTGATCTCATTTACTTTAGGAGAAGCCAGTGTCCTAACTGTTCACCTGCCAACTTTCTTTTCCAATTTGCAAGAAACGCATTGGGCTTATTCTGGACAGAGTGAGCCCTCTGTCTTACTATATGTAGTTTATGTATCTGATGCTGTCTGGACAGAAATAGTATGACGCGCCATACTCTTTTGGTCCAGACTGTCTCAGTATTTGTAGACCATGGATCTGATGCTGAGGGGCGCTGTTTCGCTCGCTCAGATGCTTTGTTAACTAACCTCCAGACTAGCTTCAATGCCATACAACTCTCCTTCTGTGGCCTCCAACTGCTCTTAAATGCAAATTAAACTAAATGCATGCTATTCAATCGATCACTGCCCGCACCTGCTCGCCCGTCCAGCATCACTACTCTGGACGGTTCTGACTTAGAATATGTAGACAACTACAAATACCTAGGTGTCTGGTTAGACTGTAAACTCTCCTTCCAGACTCACATTAAGCATCTCCAATCCAAAATTAAATCTAGAATCGGCTTCCTATATCGCAACAAAGCATCCTTCACTCATGCTGCCAAACATACCCCCGTAAAACTGACCATCCTACCGATCCTCGACTTCGGTGATGTCATCTATAAAATAGCCTCCAACACTCTACTCAACAAATTGGATGCTGTCTATCACAGTGCCATCCGTTTTGACACCAAAGCCCCATACACTACCCACCACTGCGACCTGTACGCTCTCGTTGGTTGGCCCTCGCTTCATACTCGTCGCCAAACCCACTGGCTACAGGTCATCTACAAGTCTCTGCTAGTTAAAGCCCCGCCTTATCTCAGCTCACTGGTCACCATAGCATCTCGGGTCAAATAAATGCATCTCGGGTCAAATAAATGATCAATATTTTATTTGGACAGGCAATGAGGTGCATTAGCGCGGGCCAGGCCCCCTAAGGCCCGCCCATAACGCCAGCCCTGCTGTGGGAGTTTCAGTAAGCAACAATTTGATACGTGTCTTCAATTGCATTAGCCCATATTTTCGTCATTCAGTGATATTCATTCCCACGGTTATTCTTTATGGATCCATCCAGTTGTGGTTAAGAAAACGGGTCATGCATCGTGGTGGGCTATGCGACATGATGGGTGAAGTGACATGCCTCGCAAAGTTTAGAACTGCCACAAGGATGGTAACAGCCTAGCAACCATCAAGAGCGTGCGTGCCAATGCCGCTTCAGCATTATGGCTACGTTTTATACTAAGCCATAGGCAGAACTTTACCACATTCATGACTACCTCGCTTGGCAGACATAAGTACAGGTTTGTTACCGGCAATATAAAGAAAAGGTGGCCAAAAATGTGAGTGTTTTAAAGTCCGCTGCTTTTGGTGTTGATTTGAAACGGATATTACCAACAGTATCATGGAACCTGTTAACTGCTCAACCCCTACTCCTGTTTCATCTCAGGTCATCACCAGTGTGCTCACTAATGCCTCGGAGGTATTCATAAAGATTGGGATTAATGGAATTCTCACTTCCTACAGGACGTTGTCTTACAATTACCACACTCATACACCTACCATCTGTCTCGCCAGCCCCCTCTGCTTTGTGCTGAGGTGTGCTGCCTTGCTAGTGTGCTTTGCTGTCTTCACCCCTGGTGGTATGGAGATGGGTGTGGGCGGTAGGTTATTGACAGCACCATCTGTGGTCACTCGCCCTTTCTGCCGTTTGAATAAACCTCCCCCCGCTGTGCTTTTCACTCAGTCCACAAAAGCCATCAGGGCAACAGTGCAGCCTCCTCCCATGCCCAACCCTGAGCTCGACCCCATCCCAAAACAAAACAATACAACTGTAACTCAAGTGGCACTGATGCAGGGGCAACAGATGAAAGAAAATGAGCCCTTTTGTCTTTGGCTGTAACGGACACTGGTTATTTGAATTCCATTCTACTCCATAACCCAGCAAATGCAAGCCACACATTATATATTCACTACACTTCTCTACCTGAGAGTGGGTGAAATAAATCATGGAAGGGCTATATGAATAAAGAGACCATTCCTCTCGCTGCTTGTGGTGTTAGCCATGGAGCGGGATGTCTGGTTTAGACCAGACCTCACCGGAGAGCCCGGTCATTTGCTGGATGGGAATCAGAATTTGGCTGCGTGGAGCTGCTCAGCATCAGTGCTGATATGAGATACGCAGCGTTAATGAAATTGGACCACGCTGTTGAGCAAGGCTGGTGGGATTTCACCCACCCTGCCTGGCAGCCACTCCATTCTTTTGAACCTCCTGAGAGAACCGACAGATGGAAGGACAGACAGATCCCTAGCCTGTCTGTTGGGCGAGGCTGCTGCCTGCCGCTGAGTTGGGTGTAACTATTTGGGACGCATGGGCAAATGGACATACAAACAGACCAACAGCCTGTCTGTTGGGCGAGTTGGGTGTAAATCTTTTGGGTGAATGGGCAGACAGACGGATGAGGTCAGACTAGGAATTAGACGGTTCAGGTCATCGCCTCTGTCTCACAGTTAACTAGTCATTTTAATCTGTGTTCGTGTTTAGCAAACTCATTTCTTGTGTGGAGGTAAGCTGTTTATGTGTTTTGCGGTGGAGGCTCTCTTTAAGACAAGTGTAAACATCCTACAAGGCAGGCTGAGGCAGCCGGTCCCAGTCCCCCCTGTTTCCTCCATTCGCTTAAACAATGTGACATCTGCCACTTTGGCTTCCTCCTTTCTATTTTTAAAGCCAGAGTGACCACAGCAATGGGTCCACAAGCTGTTGTTGCTCGGCTCAGGTACCCGGCTTGTCCTGTAACAACCCTCTGGGAAGAAATCAGGCTACAGCTACATGTCCTCAACAAATCTCAAGTCTCCACTTCTTCCCTGTTTTAAAAGACAACCATTTCAGCGCTTGGGTTTACTCTAGGGGCCGGTTAACAAGAAACAGATTAAGGCTAGTCCTGGGCTAAGATAAGAGGCTATTTCAATGTGGAATATCTCTTAGTCCAGGATTAGTCTTAATCTTTGTCTGGGAAACTGGCCCTAGATGCATTATAAACATGAGCTACATTGTTGGTACTGTAAGTGCATAAGAAAGGTAACATAATGACCCTGTACTGACACCACTTCATTACCAAGGCATGTACACTATTGAGTCATGAAGTCATCCCATGCATTATGGATGTGTTCAGAGAGGAGACTGTTTAGTGTGTCACAGTGATGATATGATGATGATGATGCCTTCTCGTTGACAAATGGGGTTCGTTCATCTCCAAATCAGGTCAACTAATATCTCACTCCCCTCTTCAGTGTCTAACCAAACATTGTGGCCTCTTTTATGATGAGTCTGATTATTTCTCTCAATATTTCCTGCCATATTTTGTCTTCGATATCATGGCTGTTTGGCCAAACCTCCTTGTGTCCTTACTGTCTAATGTTACTGATGTACAGTGTTATCCATCACAGTGTTATCCATCACAGTGTTATCCATCACAGTGTTATCCATCACAGTGTTATCCATCACAGTGTTATCCATCACAGTGTTATCCATCACAGTGTTATCCATCACAGTGTTATCCATTATGTAAGGCTCTATATGTAAGACTCAATCGTGTCCTCCACTGTAAAGATGCAGCCCAAAACTAAGCTTACTTGCTCTGGTTTTGTGTGTTCCCTATGGCCTCCCTGTCTGCATCCCAAATAGCACCCTGTTCCCATATTATACACTGAGTGTACAAAACATTCAGAACACCTTCTTTTTCCATGACAGTCTGACCAGGTGAATTTGTACAAAATATATTTTTTAGTTTTTTGAAGTTAGAATGAAAGTGGAGCACAGTGAGTCCCTGTAGGCTCATGTTTCTAATGATTGAGACTGGCAGAGCACTAGCAGCAGGCACACAGCAATCCCTGTTAGTCTTTCAACTCAGGTTGGTCTGGAAATACACTGTGCCTGCCTGATGCTGTTTTGTTCTGTTACTCTTAAGTCATTGACCCAAGTAGAGCAAAGATGATAGTTTTAGCTAAAGTGGACACTCAAGAAGAATGGAAAAGGGGCATTCACAGTTTTTCAATAAACTGCTTCTTTTTTAATTTTTTATCATAGGCAAATTTCTGAGGCTGGTAACTAATGAACTTATCCTCTGCAGCAGAGAGAACTCTGGGTCTTCCATTCCTGTGGCGGTCCTCATGAGAGCCAGTTTCATCATAGTTCTTGATTGTTTTTGCGACTGCACTTGAAGAAACTTTCAAAGTTCTTGAAATGTTCCGTATCAACTGACATTCATGTCTTAAAGTAATGATGGACTGTCATTTCTCTTTGCTTATTTGAGCTGTTCTTGCCAGAATATGGACTTGGTCTGTTAGCCCTTTTTGGTATCTCCTGTATACCACCCCCACCTTGTCAACACAACTGATTGGCTCAAACGCATTAAGAAGGAAAGAAGTTCCACATTCACTTTGAACAAGGCTCACCTGTTAATTGAAATGCATTGCAGGTGACTACCTCATGAAGCTGGTTTGGCATTCTCTAAGAGTGTGCAAAGCTGTCATCAAGGCAAAGGGTGGCTACTTTGAAGAATCTCAAATTTAATTAATACATGATTCCATATTTGTTATATCATTGTTTTGATGTCTTCACTATTATTCTACAATGTAGAAAATAGTAAAAATAAAGAAAAAGCCTGTAATGAGTAGGTGTGTCCAAACGTTTTGACTGGTACTGTATGTTGACTGATCCTTTGACTCTGGGCATTTCCATGGTAACAGAGGGATGCTGAGATATTTTGCTTTAAAATGTGTTCCAAACAAAAACCAATGATTGCAAAGTTAAACAAACCATACAACTCTATGCACAAGGATGACTTATAACAATTTCCACTGATTGCTTCACAAGAAACGTGCAGATGCAAAGTTTGGTAACAGAATGACTGCACCAACAGCACAAACCGTCATTCTGTTACCAAACTTTGCATATACACTGTTCTTCAAGTAAATGGGTTTTTAGAGTTGTATGGTTTGTTTAACTTAGCGATAATTGTTTTTTTGTTTGACATTTTAAAGTGAAAATCTGATTTCTCAGCATCATTCTTTTACTGTGGAATTGCCCCTCTTGTCCCCCACATCCCCCTTCTACCTTGACCTCTTGACCTGCGGGAAAGGAGGCATAGAGCTGACTGCCACCGTAATCAATAGCTAAAGGCCACCACTTCAGCGAAGGCAGCCTCAAACAGACGTCTGGGACCACTGTGAGGAGGAGACGAGAGGGGGAAGCTGCTCTTCAGAAAGCAGCAGTCAATGAAATGTCAGCCAGAGGCCTCGTCTCCTTTGTATCTTCCAAACCTGATTTGATTATAGCCTGCAGCCAAAAGGAGCAACCCTCTGTCCTTTAGTTATGGAAAAATACAATGCTGTTTCATAACTGTGGACACGTAAAATGTTTCCACTGGTTTGTGGCCACTGCCACCTTGTTCTTGCCCAAGCTGGGAACATTTTGGAGTAGTATCGGAAATAGGGAAGAGTTTCCCCATGGCTTATCACCCACACATGAAAGGGCTGTTGTAGGAAGCAGGAGACTGAGGAGAGGGCTTGGGCCTGTGTGAAGGTCTGAAGGAGGGCTGGCTGTCTGAGTCAGGAGCACCAAGCTGGTCTTGTGAACTGTCCTGTACTGAAGACATGGGTACAGTTCCTGACAAGGCTGTGAGGGGCGCTCTGTTCTGAGGCCCATTTAGGACATTGAGATCTGTGCGCCATATTCCTTATTGTGTGCCTGCTGCCAGCGGTCACATATGGACAAGTGGTTCTTCAAGGGCGTGGCCTTCCTTTGGTCTTCACTGTGTATAATGCAACGCCTCTGTTCTCTCCTTCCCTCCGCCTGCAGTCTATTTCAGGGCTTCTTGGACAGAATTTGTCCTCTGTCTGCAATTAGGTCACAATGACAACTGCTGAAGAAACGGGACATTTTGTGGAAAACCAAAGGGGTCATACTGTTTAGATCATGGGCGTAAATGTGCCTAGCTCTCAATGTAATGACCCGTCTGGCTTTCCATACATGGTATATTTGTCACGAGACTGCACTATTCCGTCTGTTTACAGAATGGATGCACCAAGTTAACAAACAGATCACCGACCATTTTGAATCCCACCGTACCTTCTCCGCTATGCAATCTGGTTTCCCAGCTGGTCGTGGGTGCACCTCAGCCACGCTCAAGGTCCTAAACGATATCATAACCGCCATCGATAAAAGACAATACTGTGCAGCCTTCTTCATCGACCTGGCCAAGGCTTTCGACTCTGTCAATCACTGCATTCTTATCGGCAGACTCAACAGCCTTGGTTTCTCAAATGATTGCCTCGCCTGGCTCAGCAACTACTTCTCAGAGTTAAGTGTGTCAAATCGAAGGGCCTGTTGTCTGGACCTCTGGCAGTCTATGGGGGTGCCACAGGGTTCAATTCTCGGGCCGACTCTTTTCTCTGTATACATCAATGATGTGGCTCTTGCTGCTGGTGATTCTTTGATCCACCTCTACGCAGACGACACCATTCTGTATACTTCTGGCCCTTTGGACACTGTGTTAGCAAACCTCCATACGAGCTTCAATGCCATACAACACTCCTACCGTGGCCTCCAACTGCTCTTGAATGCAAGTAAAATTAAATGCATGCTCTTAAACCGATCGCTGCCCGCACCCGCCCGCCCGTCTAGCATCACTACTCTGGACGGTTCTGACTTTAGAATATGTGGCAACTACAAATACCTAGGTGTCTGGGTAGACTAAACTCTCTTTCCAGACTCACATTAAGCATCTCCAATCCAAAATTAAATCTAGAATCGGCTTCCTATTTCGCAACAAAGCATCCTTCACTCATGCTGCCAAACACCCCTGTAAAACTGACTATCCTGCCGATCCTTGACTTCGGCGATGTCATTTACAAAATAGCCTCCAACACTCTACTCAGCAAATTGGATGCAGTCTATCACAGTGCCATCTGTTTTGTCACCAAAGCCCGATATACTACCCACCACTGCGACAAGTATGCTCTCGTTGGCTGACCCTCGCTTCATATTCGTCGCCAAACCCACTGGCTCCAGGTCATTGATAAGTCTTTGCTAGGTAAAGCCCCTCCTTATCTCAGCTCACTGGTCACCATAGCAGCACCCACCCATAGCACGCGCTCCAGCAGGTATATTTCACTGGTCATCCCCAAAGCCAACACCTCATTTGTCTGCCTTTCCTTCCAGTTCTCTGCTGCCAATGACTGGAACGAACTGCAAAAATCACTGAAGCTGGAGACTCATATCTCCCTCACTAACTTCAAGCATCAGCTGTCAGAGCAGCTCACAGATCACTGCACCTGTACACAGCCCATCTGTAAATAGCCCACCCAACTACCTCATCCCCATATTTTTTTTTCTTCTCCTTTGCATCCCAGTATCTCTACTTGCACATTCATCTTCTGCACATCTATCACTCCAGTGTTTAATTGCTAAATTGTAATTATTTCGCTACTATGGGCTGTTCATTGCCTTACCTCCCTAATCTTACTACATTTGCACACACTGTATATAGACTTTTCTATTGTGTTATTAACTGTACGTTTGTTTATCCGATGTGTAACTATGTGTTGTTTTTGTCGCACTGTTTTGCTTTATCTTGGCCAGGTCGCAGTTGTAAATGAGAACTTGTTCTCAACTGGCCTACCTGGTTAAATAATAATAATAATATCGCAACGTGATTCCCAACCTGAAAGCCTTGTTTCTACCAAGGGTTGGAACTGGTTAAGGGAACAACAAAACTGGAAAATAATGAAATTAAAAGCATGGGAATGGGTTAATAATGTTATTTTATGTTCCGGGCAACCAGCGCCTATGCAAAGCCCTCACTCTGTCACTCAGAAATTTATGCCGTGTTCACGTGCTAGTCAGAACTGGAAACTCAAATGTTCGGCCTGCTAATTGGTTGCAACAGTGTATATACATGGAGCATGTGTATAACTACAACCAGTTAGCAAGTCAGAAATGTCAGAGTTCCGACTAGCACGTGAACACGGAACAATTCCAGCGTCTGCTGTATGCCAGCTGGAAATCTTTGCCAGGGGTGTGCGTAGGCTAGAGATTAGGGAGATATGTTTAATTAGAGAAGGGATTCACTTTTTCAATGCTAGTTAAGGATACTATAGTTATCATGAATCAAATTGAATTTATAAACTACAAAAAGGTAAGTGTTTATAATTTTTGGGGCTGCTCTGTACTCACAAGCTTGTTAGCTAACATTTGCTCTGGTCCAACGTTAAACCAACTCGGAATTTCAGACATTCAAAGTTCCTCCATAGAATCCGCTCCTCCGTAGGTATAATTCTGTGGGCCTAATTCAGATAATGCATGTCATAACAAGATGCCCAGCTCTTCAAGGCAAGCTTCCTCCATCCTCGCTCTCTCCTCATCCTCAATTTAAGTTGCATCTCGCACCCTATACTGTGACAGTTTTTTTCATTATGATTAAACCATGCTGTTACAGCAAAATACAATTAGCTCTTTCCTATACAGATTAAATGGCTTACCCGCTCCACAGCAAGCTGCTCTATCCCCACTGATTGGTGAAGTAATTAAATGTTGTAAAATAAATACATAATAATAGTTGTATATTTCAGAGGTTTAAAAAGGAACGATATAACCCAGGACTTTTTTGGGGGGTTCAAACTGGTTCAGAACTTTATTTTGCTGGTTGGAAAGGGTGGAACGGAACAAAAAACAAAATCGTTCAGAACGAAACGTTCTGGTTTCAACTGTATCATCCTGGGGCATACGGACAGAAAAAAGATCTGTAGAAGATCCCCACTGAGTCACCACCTATGCTGCAGGAAATGCTTAGTTAGACACACCCACACATTCTCTTTCAGACACTGAAAACGCTCTCACTCTCTCGCTCTCTCACACACACACACGCATATGTGCGCACACACGCCTGCGCGCGCACACACAATCAGTGCTGGTGTCATCTTGAAAGCATAGAGGCCTGACAGGTCAAGTAAAGGGTCTTGAATAAAGATCAGGCTTAGCAGAGCGCAACATGACACCAGGTCCCCTGTTCTATCCCCCTCTGTCCACCCCCTGACCCCCTGCTGTTTCCCCTCTGTCCAGTGCACTCTGGCCCTCGACCCCTGCTCCTCCAGTCCCATGCATTAGCATTGAATAGCCCCCGTGATATGCAACATTTCAGGGAAGTTAGGAACAAATATACACAGGCAGTTAGAAAAGCTAAGGCTAGCTTTTTCAAACAGAAATTTGCATCCTGTAGTACTAACTCAAAAAAGTTCTGGGACAGTGTAAAGTCCATGGAGAATAAGAGCACCTCCTTCCAGCTGCCCACTGCTCTGAGGCTAGGAAACACTGTTACCACCGATAAATCCACTATAATTGAGAATTTCAATAAGCATTTCTCTACGGCTGGCCATGCTTTCCACCTTGCTACCCCTACCCTGGTCAACTGCCGGCACCCTCCACAGCAACCCGCCAAAGCACCCACCATTTCTCCTTCACCCAAATCCAGATAGCTGATGTTCTGAAAGAGCTGCAAAATCTGGACCCATAGAAATCAGCCGGGCTAGACAATCTGGACCCTCTCTTTCTAAAATGATCTACCGAAATTGTTGCAACCCCGATTAGTAGCCTGTTCAACCTCTCTTTCATATCATCTGAGATTCCCAAAGATTGGAAAGCTGCCGCGGTCATCCCCCTCTTCAAGGGGGTGACACTCTAGACCCAAACTGCTACAGACCTATATCTATCCTACCCTGTCTTTCTAAGGTCTTCGAAAGCCAAGTTAACAAACAGATTACCGGCCATTTCGAATCCCACCGTACCTTCTCCGCTATGCAATCTGGTTTCAGAGCTGGTCATGGGTGCACCTCAGCCACGTTCAAGGTCCTAAACGACATCATAACCGCCATCGATAAGAGACATTACTGTGTAGCCGTATTCATCGACCTGGCCAAGGCTTTCGGCTCTGTCAATCACCACATTCTTATTGGCAGACTCAACAGCCTAGGTTTCTCAAATGATTGCCTCGCCTGGTTTACCAACTACTTCTCTGATAGAGTTCAGTGTGTCAAATCGGAGGGCCTGTTGTCCGGACCTCTGGCAGTGTCTATGGGTGTACCACAGGGTTCAATTCTCGTGCCGACTCTCTTCTCTGTATACATCAATGATGTTGCTCTTGCTCCTGGTGATTCTCTGATCCACCTCTACGCAGACAGCACCATTCTGTATACTTCTGGCCCCTCTTTGGACACTGTGTTAACTAACCTCCATATGAGCTTCAATGCCATACAACTCTCCTTCCGTGGCCTCCAACTGCTCTTCAACGCAAGTAAAACTAAATGCATGCTATTCAATCGATCACTGCCCGCACCTGCTCGCCCGTCCAGCATTACTACTCTGGACGGTTCTGACTTAGAATATGTGGACAACTACAAATACCTGCGTGTCTGGTTAGACTGTAAACTCTCCTTCCAGACTCACATTAAGCATCTCCAATCCAAAATTAAATCTAGAATTGGGCTTCCTATATCGCAACAAAGCATCCTTCACTCATGCTGCCAAACATACCCCAGTAAAACTGACCATCTTACCGATCCTCGACTTCGGTGATGTCATCTATAAAATAGCCTCCAACACTCTACTCAACAAACTGGATGCAGTCTATCACAGTGCCATCCGTTTTGTCACCAAAGCCCCATACACTAGCCACCATTGCGACTTGTACGCTCTCGTTGGTTGGCCCTCGCTTCATACTCGTCGCCAAACCCACTGGCTCCAGGTCATCTACAAGTCTCTGCTAGGTAAAGCACCGCCTTATCACTGGTCACCATAGCAGCACCCACTCGTAGCACGCGCTCCAGCAGGTATATTTCACTGGTCGCCCCCAAAGCCAACTCCTCCTTTGGCCGTCTCTCCTTTCAGTTCTCTGCTGCCAATGACTGGAACGAACTGCAAAAATCTCTGAAGCTGGAGACTCATATCTCCCTCACTAGCTTTAAGCACCAGCTGTCAGAGCAGCTCACAGATCACTGCACCTGTACATAGCCCATCTGTAAACAGCCCATCTATCTACCTACCTCATCCCCATACTGTATTTATTTATATATCTTGCTCCTTTGCACCCCAGTATCTCTACTTGCACATTCATCTTCTGCACATCTACCATTCCAGTGTTTAATTGCTATATTGTAATTACTTCGCCACCATGGCCTTAACTTACCTCATTTCCACTCACTGTATATAGACTTTTTGTTTTCTTTTGTTCTACTGTATTATTGACTGTATGTTTTGTTTTGTTCATGTGTAACTCTGTGGTGTTGTATGTGTCGAATTGCTATGCTTTATCTTGGCCAGGTTGCAGTTGCAAATGAGAACTTGTTCTCAACTAGCCTACCTGGTTAAATAAAGGTAAAATAAACCAAATAAAATAAACATTTTTGCTGCCTGACTGGTGGGTGTAATGTGGAGCCTCTGGCCCTGACAGCTGTGGCTGCAGGATGGCCTCGTGGCTATGCAACTGAAATATTCACCCTCTTCTTTCCTTTTACATCAGGTTAGGTGATTACCCCACTGTGACATAAATGAGAAAAAGTGCTCTACCTCTGTCATGTCCAGTTAGTATTTTTATAGCCCACCAAGTGGGCCGGTTCATGGGGTAATAGACACACCAGATGCCTGAGCTATCAGGTATTTCCATCCAGCTTTTTTATGTAATTTTTACAGCAAGTCAGGCCTCCATTGCACAAGGATTGGAGCAGGTGATGCGCTGCAGTTTAATGCACATTTTTGTCATGCATTCTTTTTTAGTTTTTTGAAGTTAGAATGAAAGTGGAGCACAGTGAGTCCCTGTAGGCTCATGTTTCTAATGATTGAGACTGGCAGAGCACTAGCAGCAGGCACACAGCAATCCCTGTTAGTCTTTCAACTCAGGTTGGTCTGGAAATACACTGTGCCTGCCTGATGCTGTTTTGTTCTGTTACTCTTAAGTCATTGACCCAAGTAGAGCAAAGATGATAGTTTTAGCTAAAGTGGACACTCAAGAAGAATGGAAAAGGGGCATTCACAGTATTTTGATAAACTGCTTCATTTATTTTATTTTTTTCATAGAGGGATTGGATATTTTTTACAATATTGCTCATTATAATGCTACCTTTAAGCCTGATTTATAATTACATTATTAGTTGCTTAATCAAAATGATTGCTAGAGAAGTTATCTAATAGGATGTTGAGGATGTCTGAAAGTAAAACACTTTATCCTTATACTAAGGGTAACTAATTTCCTGGCAATATGGGCATAATGAATGAATACTGTGAAGTAGCATTCACCTGCAAACACTAGTGCTCTGTCCATTGTGTGTGTGTCGCCCGACTCATCTGTCTTACTTTTTAATCAGGCTGTGTGCGTGGAGGAAACGTCAGTCTTCCTCAGGGTGATTTCTTCTGTTTAACGGGGTGTCAGAGGGGTGATGTATGGTCACCTGGGCATGTGGCACATGTGTGAGCGGAGAGCAGAGGTCTGAGGCCCCACACACACTTTTTGGCCTGCGTGCATACACATATACACACACCCGCCCGCAGCGCAGAGGAGGGAGTGGGCCACGTCATTGAGTAATGGCTCTGAGGGAGACTGACCCACAGAGAAAGGCCCAGACATACCTGCTCTATAGTGCAGAGAAACAAAGGGCTGGGTCTGTAAGCTGATATCCTCCCTCCTTCTCTCACTCTCTCTTTCTCATACACACACTCTGGGCAGATACCTTGTGGTTCTCTAGTGCTGTGGCCCAATATAAAACAAATGGCTTCCTGTCTTTATCGTATCCTGCATGACCTATGATCCAGTTTACTGTTAAGCGCTTTGGGGAAACTGATATCATTTAATTGATTAATCTCAAAGGCCTGGATATGTCAACACAAAGTGAAAAGCCAAACTAGCAATCAATGTCACTTAGAGGTCTACTGATTTAAGGGATCAAAGGAAACGGGACAAGAAACTGAACAGATTGTGTTGAAACCCAGGATTGTTGGCCCAGACAGAGAGACCTTTGCCATGGGAAAGCGGGTGGGACCTGGCTGCTGAACAGCCCCTGAGGGCTAGTCACAGGAGGACACAACAGTATGTGACCCTCTGTCACTTACTCCACATTGCCTTCCAATGTAATTACCTGGGAAAGGGGGCTGTATAAGGCATCTTCCTCTCCTCAGATCTGGCCCCAGATTAAGGCTCTTCTGGGAGAGGGGGGGGACGATTACGTTAGCCTTCCCGGCCTCTGGTCCCCTGTGGGGACGGGTTCTTTCGCCTTTTGTACACTTCCTAATCTTTCACGGCTAAGCTTTCACTACAGATGCCTGCTGAAAAATCAATATAGTTTGGTTGACTGGGACACTGAGGGGGAGTGAGACCGAGGAGGGGGAGTGAGACCGAGGAGGGGGAGTGAGACCGAAGAGGGGGAGTGAGACCGAGGAGGGGGAGTGAGACCGAGGAGGGGGAGTGAGACCGAGGAGGGGGAGTGAGACCGAGGAGGGGGAGTGAGACTGAGCTGGTCGCAGGCTGCGTGGTAGGGCCGGGTTTATCATCCTAAAATAGTTGAAACCTGAGTGAACAGGAAAATAAATATCACATGGACCAAACCTATGAAGACTTTTAAGTGAAAAATCCAACACTTGATGAACGCTACAGGAGTTATGGCCCAGACAAGATCCTTGTTAACGCATTATAACAAGCATAGCAAGGAATTTGTTTTTCCTCATGTTAAGCATGATTACAGTATAGTTGTTCCTATAGGGAGTGACCCCTACAGCGTTGTCACACTACTCCGCACCGAGTCAAATGTCAGGTGTAAACCCAAATGAACCAACCTCTTCCCTGAACCACCACCTCCTCCATTATCAGGTAGCGGATCCAACCAGTCTCATCTCCAAGCCCAAGGTCATTCCGCCATCTCTCTATGGACTTGGGTGTGAGGAAATGTTTGCCCATCATGCCCCAGGGTAAAACCACCAGAATGGCCACAACTACCATCAGCTTTCTTCATCAGGGGATACTCCTCTTTGTGCCCACATAGCAAAGTCCTCTTGATTTATAGTGAAACAATCTTTTCTGTTCCTTTTTTTTCTTTTGAGTTGTCATTTTATTTTGGTGAGATGGAATTGAGTTTTCCTACTTAGTATTTTGTCTGTATAGGCTTGTGTTGCACCAGTCAGGGTGGGCGGGTGTGTCTCCCTCCCTCCCTCCCTCCCTCCCTCCCTGTAGTGTGAGGCTGCTGGGATTCGTCAGCATTCTGAGTCATTAGCAGATAGGCCTTTTAAAACAGCCATTCAAAATCCATGCACATCTTTGGTCGTAAAACTCCAAAATGTGTGCCTATCTGTATATTTATGTCTCTTTGAATTGAGATTAGGCTGGCGCTTTGAAGATGGGCTCTTTGCAAAATGTCAGCGAGCCTAGTTCTCCTGTGGCCATCAGATAGAGAATGTTCCACAAGTGTCCGAAGTGATGATAATGAGCGTGATTGTGGAAGTATTGTGTGAGTCTTCAGTAGTTGATTTTCAAGGGGAAAGAGTTTTCAGCAAGAAGGGAAGTGATGCAATTGAATTGAACAGTGCCTGATGCGTTCGAACATTCTAAGTTACCTCATTCTCCAGTTTCATAGCATGTTTTCGTCAACACTTACGATCACCATCAAACTATTCTTGAATCAGTGAGGTTTAACCCCAATGTGTAGAGTCATACCTTCATACAGGAATCTCCTCTCTGGGTCCCTGTGAGAGCATGCTGCAATGTACGGAGTCAGCCTAGCCCGTCAGCCCCATCCAGAGCCAGGCTCCATCCATTCTACTGATCCACTGTGTCTCAGGGCCTTGGCTTGGACCCACACACATTCTCCATGTGACTGTCCAGATGTATCTCAGGTGTTTGCGCTGCTGCCTCCCCTATCATCCCTCTGTCCCCGGAAGTTGAGGGCATTGTCAGTGCTTAGAAGGGAGCTAGTTTGATGGTGAAAATAGCCATTTCCCATTTTTCCGCGCTACGTTCGTGCAAGCCAATGCATGCTAGAAGCTGAGAAGCTTGAGATCCAAGACTCAACGTGTGATTACTTCCTGTGAAATGAGAACATACCACTCTCTCATTGACTTGTCTAAATCTTCCCTGCAGGAGTTACAGGAAGTAATGGAATCTTTTGAGTCTCGCGATTTTGATTCTTCTCTGGTGCTAGCGCACATTGGTTTGCACAGATATCGCATGATAATGGAGAAGGAATAGCTGAGGAAATCAGCAAACATGAGATCGACGTGAGGCTCGTTGTGTATGTGTAAGGGAGATATCCCAAGGTGTTTCTGTGGTGAAACGGGTCCTGGCTGCCGACACTCTCTTCTAAGCCTCTGATTAGAGATCTTGCTGCTTTACATTCTTCCTAGTCAAGATGTTTACACAGAGCTGAAGCAGCTCTACACAAATGGATTATCTCAGCTGTCACAACTCCAGGCATGAGGCAGGGTGAATATGGCTGCTCTTCCTCAGAAGAGCTCGCTGCCTGTTAAGACTGTTCTGTTGTCAGTCTTTAAACGGTTCAAATGTCGGCGGGCTGTCTGGCTGCAGTGAAGATGATCTCGACAGTTTAAGTTGATGACTTGGTCCACTGGCCTGTGGCTGGTGTTTTTACTGGGGATGAGTGGGGGGTAGATGAACTGAGCAGGGTGAAGTGGACTTTGAGCTTTCTGCCTCCTCTCAGAGTAGTAAATGTGATTGTGTTATCTGTCAGAGACTGCAGACCATTAATAACTGTCTGGAGGCTCATATGCTGTTGTCCTGCATTGTGCATCCCTTTATAGTTTTATGATATGTAGTAATTACATTTTATAGGGCACTCCAATTATGCATATCACCTATAACTTGTAAGACTTTATACATATGAAATACGTTTACATTTTATCAGAGATTTGGTTGGTTTATTTGATACATGATTGATTTTGCTGGATCATAGAGGAACTGTTTCCATGGGAACATGCAGAGGAGTTCAGTAGTAACTGACAGTGCTGAGAATGAGATGACTGGTCCAGTTGTACTACAACTTCTCCAGAGTCACTCCAGGGCATGGGAATCCAAGTATTCCTATTGGCCGCAGGCGCTGTTTTTAAATGGATTATTGTGGTAATTGTTCAATGAAACTGAGTTGCTATTCTTCACACACACAGAGACAGAGGAATACATCAGCAAACAAACATATTAATAGATCCTATATACGCTCAGCATGCTAGGACACAAGGGCACTGTGTGTTTGTTACCTAGTGTGGCTAATGTGAAAATAATTTCCCTAGGAATCAATACTGCCACTGTTTAGACACAGGGATTTTTAGACAAGCCAATATATGTGCATGTGTAATTGTGTATAATTGAATGGGGGAGAGAGAGAGAGAGAGACTGTGTGTGCATGTGAGCGATCAGCTTCCAGCTGGGCTGTGCTTTGCCTCTGTCCACCAGCCAGCTGCTTCTTGAAGATAAGTTTCCCCCTAATCTGTTCTTCAAAAGCCCCTTTTCCTGTAAAAATGCAAAATTTTTGGAAAACCGGATACTTCGGTCTTCTTTTTCAGTGTTTTCTGTTATTCCAAGGATATATTTGTTTCTAATTGGGGGGGGGGGGGTGCTTTGCAAAGACCTTGATTTGAAATGGAAGACTGAAT
The DNA here is from genome assembly GCF_901001165.1 of Salmo trutta. Classification (NCBI taxonomy): domain Eukaryota; kingdom Metazoa; phylum Chordata; class Actinopteri; order Salmoniformes; family Salmonidae; genus Salmo; species Salmo trutta. Next base: position 40,196,555 of record NC_042963.1, read on the forward strand.
CAAGAGGAGGAAAGGAAAGAATCTGCAGATTTGTGGCCAGGATAAGTGAACACAAGATATAAACGCTTTTGTGTACAATACAGAAAAGACACCATTGTTGTCATGGACATTGCGTCATCAATATGCTCAAGCTTGTAGCTTTCCATACCACCCACTCCCTCTATGCTTATACAACTATTAAATGATGAATGCTATTATGATGTGATGCAAACTAGCTACAGGTAATTTGCATTTCTCTTGTTGTGGGATGAATCGTATGTAGCTTAGCTTCTCATCTGGACTCCCAACCATCCGGTGTCTTGGTCTAGGCTTTCATGGTGGTTACCTTGTTATTACTCTAAACCAGCCCCTTGAATGGAAGCGCTGGTCTTGAATGGAAGCGCTGGTCTTGAATGGAAGCGCTGGTCTTGAATGGAAGCGCTGGTCTTGAATGGAAGCGCTGGTCTTGAATGGAAGCGCTGGTCTTGAATGGAAGCGCTGGTCTTGAATGGAAGCGCTGGTCTTGAATGGAAGCGCTGGTCTTGAATGGAAGCGCTGGTCTTGAATGGAAGCGCTGGTCTTGAATGGAAGCGCTGGTCTTGAATGGAAGCGCTGGTCTTGAATGGAAGCGCTGGTCTTGAATGGAAGCGCTGGTCTTGAATGGAAGCGCTGTTGCTCTCTGGTTACCCTCCCAATAACCGGCTCAACTCTATCAAAAGCGGGCTAAACCACACATTCTCCACAGTGCTGTCTTTTGTGGTCGAAGGAGGAGGAGGACGGGAGGAGAAGGGTGGTTAAGAATGGAGAAAGAAAACGAGTGGAATAAGACTTTGGGGGGGCTGTTTTTGGGGGGCTGTTTAGGGAACACGTCATACAAATCACAAAGGAACTGTTAATGTTTCCCATGTGGCTTTTTCGGGGTTAATGCACTCCTCGGCTCTCTGTAGTTTGAGGTTTGTAGACTCTTGGGTCAGTCTCTCTGGCAGCAGACGTGCCATCCGGCTGTGTGTTCCCTTTCCTGAGGAGATGTCGTCCATCACTTGTCTGCATGGCAGAGCGACTACCGTATGATTAGAGGGGATCATCTGGGGGGAATCTCTGCCTGCTGTCCACAATAAAAGCAGAAGAAACATGGCCTTCTGGGTTTGACATAGTGGAATGTGCTTTACTTGAGGGTCTGTACACACTTCTTGCGGCAAAAAAGTATGCGTCTACATGCCTCCACAAGCCAACACCACTCTGGGCACTCCTTGCTCCAGTCTGTAATCCCAACATGTTTCAAGCTGACCAGCATTGTCCCTGTTCCCAAGAGCTCCAAGGTAACCTCCCTAAATGACTATCGTCCTGTAGCACTCACATCTTTAATTATGAAGTCCTTTGAAAGGCTGGTCATGACACATATCAACACTGTCATCCCAGACACCCTAGACCCACTCCAATTCGCATACGGCCCCCAACAGATCCACAGATGACGCAATCTCAATTACACTTAATACTACCCTCTCCCACCTGGACAAGAGGGGAAATGACAATGTAAGAATGCTGTTCATAGACTACAGCTCAGTGTTTAACACCGTCCAAGCTAATCACCAAGCGAGGGACTCTGGGACTGAACCCCTCCCTCTGTAACTGGATCCTGGACTTCCTGATGGGCCGGCCCTAGGTGATGAGGGGAAGTAACAACACCTCCGCCACGCTGACCCTCAACACGGGGGCCCCTCAGGGGTGTGTGCTTAGTACCCTCCTGTACTGATCACTGACGGCGATGAGACGGCCTACAGGGAGGAGGTCAGAGATTTAGTAGTGTGGTGCCAGGACAACATCCTCAACGTCCATAAGACCAAGGAGCTGATCGTGGATTATAGGAGAAAGAGGGAGAGCACGTGCCTATCCACATCAACAGGGCTGTTGCGGAGTAGGTTGAGAGCTTTAAGTTCCTGGGCGCCCAGATCACTAAGGACTTAACATGGTCCACACACACCCAAACAGTTGTGAAAAGAGCACGGCAGCGCCTCTTCCCCCTGAGGAGACTGAAAAAATTTGACATGGGCCCTCGGATCCTCAACAAGTTCTATAGCTGCACGAACGAGAGCATCTTGACTGCCTGCATCATCACTTGGTACGGCAAATGCACCTCCCTTGACCGCAAAGCGATTCGAAGGGTGGTGCGGACAGTCCAGTACATCACTTGGGCCGAGCTCCCTGCCATCCAGGATCTCTATGTCAGGCGATGTCAGAGAGGCCCGAAAAATTGCAGAAGACTTCAGCCAACTAAGCTATAGACTTTTCACACTGCTACCGTCCAGCAAACGCTACCGGTGCATCGGGCCTCGGCCCAACAGGCTCTGAGACAACTTCTATCCCCAAGCCGGAAGACTGCTACAGTGAGGGAAAAAAGTATTTGATCCCCTGCTGATGTTGTACATTTGCCCACTGACAAAGAAATTATCAGTGTATAATTTTAATGGTAGGTTTATTTGAACAGTGAGAGACAGAATAACAACAAAAAAATCCAGAAAAACACATGTCAAAAATGTTATAAATTGATTTGCATTTTAATGAGGGAATAATGTGATAATGTAATGGTGGAAAAAGTCAAGGGGTCTGAATCATTTCCAAATGCACTGTACATGCACGTTACACACACGCGCTCACACACTTTTACACTCATTTGCTGCTGCTACGCTTTTCTTTATTTTGCTCGTATTATTATCTATCCTGATGCTTAGTCACTTTACCCTGCCATCTACATATCTAACTCGAATACCTCATACCTCTGCACATTGATCTGGTACTGGTACTTCCTGTGAATATACAGTGAGCTCCAAAAATGTTGGGATAGTGACAGATTTTGAGGTGTTTTGGCTCTGTACTCCAGCACTTTGGATTTGAAATGGTACAATGACTATGAGGTTAAAGTGCAGACTGTCAGCTTTAATTTGAAGATATTTTCGTCCATATCAAATTCACTGATGTGTATTAAAGTAGTGAAAAGTTTAGTATTCGCTCTCATATTCCTAGCACGCAATGATTACATCAAGCTTGTGGCTCTATAAACTTGTTGGATGCATTTGCTGTTTGTTTTGGTTGGGTTTCAGATTATTTTGGGCGTAATGATATTTGTGTGTCTAACTTTCTGATCTGAAGATCTGTAATCATTCGTGAATAATGATGATTGAGAAAGTTAGACGCACAAATATCATACCCCCAAGACACGCTAACCTCTCGCCATTTCAATAACGGGGAAGTTAGCATTTTTTGGGGGGGTTTGATATTTGTGCATCTAACTTTCTCACTCATTATTCAGGACTATTCATAATAATGGAATCATCCACATTAATTGCGACGTGTTTAGAAACATTATTATTTTATTTACAATTTAAAATGACTCCAAAATTACACAATACATGATTTACCATTTCTATTTGCCAGAAAATGTTCTGAAACAATCAAAACAAACTGAAAATGCATCCAACAAGTTTGTAGAGTCACAAGCTTGATGTAATTATTGCGTGCTAGGAATATGGAACCAAATACTAAACTTTTAATACACAAGTGAATTTGTCCCCTAAAATGGGGGGGGGGGGGTTTATCTTCCCCCCCCCATGTACAAAAAGTGGATGAATGAAAATACCTTCAAATTAAAGCTGACAGTCTGCACTTTAACATAATTTCACTGTCCCAATACACTGTAGCTCCATTATTGTATATTTTATTCCTCGTTATTTTTATACTCTGCATTGTTTGGAAGGGCTCTTAAGCAAGCATTTCACGGTAAAGTCTTCACCAGTTGTATTCGGCACATGTGACAAATAACATTTGATTTATGTCAGAAAGAAAGTCATTGGTTCTAGTCGACAGTTCTAGTCATGAACAATGTACAGACCCTTATACTGTCCTTATGCAACTTTAAAAGTGGACTAAGCCCTTTTTTGTGTGGGGTGGATCATATTTAATATTGAGGATAGATTGTTTCCATCAATGTAATTGTCTGCATCATTTCCAATCCCCCATATATTTTTTGGGGTTACTTTTTTTGTTGTTGAATATACCTTGCTTTATTATTCCCCGCTAACCCTACCACAGCTCCCCCTTCGGAGTAAACTAATAAACAATAACACTTAGGCTTCTACTTCCAGCTTATACATACTATATACATTTTACAGACACAATCTATTTTACAATAGTTACATTTTGTTTGATTTGAGTCCTGGCCTTCCTCTATTTCTGATGTCCATCCAGTTTGATTTCTATTTGCCATATTTTTGTAACTGCTATTTCACAAAACTTCTGAACCTATGTACTCTTTACTCTTTACATTTATCTTGTTGTTATTAGTCCCACCCTTCAGCATTCAACCCCTCCCATCTATTTCTTAACCCCATCCATATTGGATTTCCATTTGCCATATATTTTTCAACTGTGCTGTGATGCTTCACAAAAGTATGGAGTACTATTCTCATAGTTTCTACAGATTGTAAATTAAAGAAACAATTTTGCTAAAATAATTATTATATTATTGATCGATTGACTTTTCAAATCACCCAGTATTGCTATATGCAGTGTTAGTTCTAGGTAAATGTTGCAATTAGCTCTAGGTAAATGGACTAAGCTTATTACCTTTCTGAAGAAATAGGTGTGTAATTCACATGATCCCAGCCAACAAAGACGTAAACGTAGTAAGTTTTAGTACTAGCTGGCATGGTATCAATCACAAGGCCTGAGTATATTACCATAGTACATAATGGACTTATCACCCTGACAGTAAATCATGCTTCTACTCACCGATAACATTACGCTAGTTTTATAGTTTGGTCATTATTTCCAGTACATTTCAGGATGGCAAAAAAATATGTTTTATGAATCTAGCAACGTTTTATAGGCTCCGCACTACGAGACTAAGACAATTTGCCAATGCTAAAATCAAGTGTCTGTGTGTGTGTTTTAGCAAGCTAGCTTAATACTTTTTTCTGACATGCCGAAAATGCAGCCTTGTTGATTACATTTGACACTTCACGGCCACCAGAGTTTGACATGTGAATTGTGGGTCATATCAATCCCGCAAGTGACCAAAGTTGTTCACTCGCTCCCTCGAGCTAAATTGAGGGCGGAGGGGGCAATGTTAGTGAATTGGACCTCCACTTAAGATGGCAGTCAAACTGCATCCGGTTTCGATGGGGATTCCTCTGAGGGAAAGTGGATAGTGCAAGGGCTGACGGAGTAAAAATAACGGGTTTGGACTGCAGCCTATGTATTGGCCAGTGAGAGGCCTTGAAGCCACCGGTTGGCCATATTGGTACTCCCCAGTAGGAGCAGTCCTCCATAGGAATGAATGGAATTCTACAATATTTCAATGAAATGTTTCAAGGGAAAAATTACGTATGTATGTATGTATGTATGTATGTATGTATGTATGTATGTATGTATGTATGTATGTATGTATGTATGTATTTTTATATATATATTGCTCAAAAAATTTAAGGGAACACTTAAACAACACATCCTAGATCTGAATGAAATAAATAATCTTATTAAATACTTTTTTCTTTACATAGTTGAATGTGCTGACAACAAAATCACACAAAAATAATCAATGGAAATCCAATTTATCAACCCATGGAGGTCTGGATTTGGAGTCACACTCAAAATTAAAGTGGAAAACCACACCACAGGCTGATCCAACTTTGATGTAATGTCCTTAAAACAAGTCAAAATGAGGCTCAGTAGTGTGTGTGGCCTCCATGTGCCTGTATGACCTCCCTACAACGCCTGGGCATGCTCCTGATGAGGTGGCGGATGGTCTCCTGAGGGATCTCCTCCCAGACCTGGACTAAAGCATCCGCCAACTCCTGGACAGTCTGTGGTGCAACGTGGCGTTGGTGGATGGAGCGAGACATGATGTCCCAGATGTGCTCAATTGGATTCAGGTCTGGGGAACGGGCGGGCCAGTCCATAGCATCAATGCCTTCCTCTTGCAGGAACTGCTGACACACTCCAGCCACATGAGGTCTAGCATTGTCTTGCATTAGGAGGAACCCAGGGCCAACCGCACCAGCATATGGTCTCACAAGGGGTCTGAGGATCTCATCTCGGTACCTAATGGCAGTCAGGCTACCTCTGGCGAGCACATGGAGGGCTGTGCGGCCCCCCAAAGAAATGCCACCCCACACCATGACTGACCCACCGCCAAACCGGTCATGCTGGAGGATGTTGCAGGCAGCAGAACGTTCTCCACAGCGTCTCCAGACTCTGTCACGTCTGTCACGTGCTCAGTGTGAACCTGCTTTCATCTGTGAAGAGCACAGGGCGCCAGTGGCGAATTTGCCAATCTTGGCGTTCTCTGGCAAATGCCAAACGTCCTGCACGCTGTTGGGCTGTAAGCACAACCCCCACCTGTGGACGTCGGGCCCTCATACCAACCTCATGGAGTCTTTTTTGACCGTTTGAGCAGACACATGCACATTTGTGGCCTGCTGGAGGTCATTTTGCAGGGCTCTGGCAGTGCTTCTCCTGCTCCTCCTTGCACAAAGGTGGAGGTAGCGGTCCTGCTGCTGGGTTGTTGCCCTCCTACGGCCTCCTCCACGTCTCCTGATGTACTGGCCTGTCTCCTGGTAGCGCCTCCATGCTCTGGACACTACGCTGACAGACACAGCAAACCTTCTTGCCATAGCTCGCATTGATGTGCCATCCTGGATGAGCTGCACTACCTGAGCCACTTGTGTGGGTTGTAGACTCCGTCTCATGCTACCACTAGAGTGAAAGCACCGCCAGCATTCAAAAGTGACCAAAACATCAGCCAGGAAGCATAGGAACTGAGAAGTGGTCTGTGGTCCCCACCTGCAGAACCACTCCTTTATTGGGGGTGTCTTGCTAATTGTCTATAATTTCCACCTGTTGTCTATTCCATTTGCACAACAGCATGTGAAATTTATTGTCAATCAGTGTTGCTTCCTAAGTGGACAGTTTGATTTCACAGAAGTGTGATTGACTTGGCGTTACATTGTGTTGTTTAAGTGTTTAAGTTTAAGTATTTTTTTGAGCAGTGTATATATAAACAAGTATTTTTTGTTGTTGTGGGAGTGCAGTCACATTAGTACTCTAAAAAATATATATTTTAAGGAAAATGTTTTTGTTTTTTGTTTAACTCCCATATTATTTAAAAGTATGCATTAAGGTGTCTGTAATAGAGTTTACATTTAAAAAACGACTATAGATATTTCTATAGTTTTTCAAGGGAGTACCAAGATGTCTATGTGGTAGCTTCGATACAGCGCCCCCTGTCAGTCATCCAGGGTTTATACACATCATTTGCACTAAGCACTTTTTTGCACCAAGCAAATTTAATTTGTCACATGCGCTGAATATTTACTAAATAAAATAAGAAGTAACACAAAATAACAACGAGGCTATATACAGGGGGTACCGAGTCAATGTGCGGGGGTACAGGTTAGTTGAGGTAAATTGTACATGTAGTTAGGGGTAAAGTGACTATGCATATTAATAAACAGTGAGTAGCAGGAGTGTAAAAACAAATGGGGAGGGGTGTCAATGTAAATAGTTTGGGTGGCCATTTGATTAATTGTTTTGTGTGTAGAAGCTGTTAAGGAGCCTTTTGGACCTAGACTTGGCTCTCCGGTACTGCTTGCCGTGCAGTAGCAGTGAGAACAGTCTATGACTTGGGTGACTGGAGTCTTGGACAATTTTTTGGGGCTTACTCTGACACCGCCTAGTGTATATTCAGTAGGTTCTGGGTGGCAGGAAGCTTGTACCCAGTGATGTACTGGGCCGTACGTACTACCCTATGTAGCGCCTTACGGTCGGATGCCGAGCAGTTGCCATATCAGGCAGTGATGCAACCGGTCAAGATGCTCTCGATGGAGCAGCTGTAGAACTTTTTGAGGATCTGGGGACCCATGACACATCTTTTCAGTCTCCTGAGGTGGGGGAAAGGTGTTGTCGTTCCCTCATCACGACTGTCTTGGTGTGTTTTGGAGCATGGTAGTTTGTTGGTGATGTGTACACCGAGGAACTTAACTCTCGACCCGCTCCACTACGGCCCCGTCGATGTGAATGGGGGCCTGTTCGGCCCGCCTTTTCCTGTAGTCCACAATCGGCTCCTTTGTCTTGCTCACATTTGAGGGAGAGGTTGTTGTCCTGGCACCACACTGCCAGGTCTTTCACCTCCTCCCTATAGGCTGTCTCGTTGTCAGTGATCAGGTCTACCACTGTTGTGTTGTCAGAAACCATCAAATCAAATGTATTTATATAGCCCTTCTTACATCAGCTGATATCACAAAGTGCTGTACAGAAACCCAGCCTAAAACCCCAAACAGCAAGCATTGCAGGTGTAGAAGCACGGTGGCTAGGAAAAACTCCCTAGAAAGGCCAAAACCTAGGTAGAAACCTAGAGAGGAACCAGGCTATGAGGGGTGGCCAGTCCTCTTCTGGCTGTGCCGGGTGGAGATTATATCAGCACATGGCCTAGATGTTCAAATGTTCATAAATGACCAGCATTGTCAAATAATAATAATCATAGTAGTTGTCGAGGGTGCAACAAGTCAGTAACACAAGAGTAAGTGTCAGTTGGCTTTTTCATAGCCGATCTTTGAGAGTATCTCTACCGCTCCTGCTGTCTCTAGAGAGTTGAAAATAGCAGGTCTGGGACAGGTAGCACATCCGGTGAACAGGTCAGGATTCCAGCAGGTCTGGGACAACAGGTCTGGGACAGGTTGCACGTCCGGTGAACAGGTGGTTCAGAAACCATCATTACGTTGTTGGAGTCGTGCTTGGCCACGCAGTCGTGGGTGAACGGGGAGTACCGGACGGGGCCCCAGTGTTGAGGATCAGCGTGGCAGATGTGTTGTTACCTACCCTCACCACCTGGTGGGCGGCCCGTCAGGAAGTCCAAGATCCAGTTGTAGAGGGAGATGTTTAGTCCCAGGGTCCTTAGCTTAGTGAGAGATGGTAGCAGCAACATTATGTACACAATAAGTTTCAAACGATGCAAAAAAACTAACAAAATGGCATAGTTGATTAGGAGTCCTTAAAACGGCAGCCATCCCCTCCAGCACCATTTAAAGGTGTCTGGTGTGAGTCTACGGTTGGGTTTCTGCCACGGGGAAGAATGCTCTTTTCATTCCCAGCCTGCGTAGGATAATATGTCATCTAATGTTATTGAGATTCACAAAGGGAGATTATGACATTTTAGACATGGCCGCCCTCTAGTCATGTGGAGAAAGTCTATTGAGATTGAAGAGAGAGAGAAAGTATTGAGACTGTCAGACCACAACTGCTGATCACAACTAGATCCGGTCTGAGGCCGATTTTTAAACACTTTCAAAAAATCTACAGCTGAGATCACATTTGTAAGAGTATTCAATACATTCAAAGTATGAAATTGTCCATGTTTTTAATGCTTGTCAAACATTAAATGTGAGGTATTTTGGCCTTTCTCATTTTTATCCCAGTGTTTTCAGGGTCCCCATATAAGCTCTCTAAGCCCCAGGGGTCCTAAGGCTCCCTGGTTGAGAATCACTGATCTACAGGGCAAGTTATGATTAAAGGTCAATCCATTGATTTGTATTTCTCTTTAAATTCCTACATTAAAGTGTTTTGAAGAGGACGGCATCTTATCTTTTGATCGTTTTTTGAAGTTATAATAAAATAATTGAGAAATGGCCAAACTCGCAGTTATTCTTTTTATATGAAATTTGGGAGAGAAAAAAATCAATCTAAGCCCTCCCAGGCATCCTCAACCCCTATTGACCTCCAATCTGATGAATGAATAAGGTCACTGATTAGTAAGGAACTCCCCTCACCTGGTTGAAAGGAAAAACAAAAACCATGGAGTGATTTTGAGACCCCTGATGTAGACCTACAGAATGGAAATGGCTAGGGCCTGTGTTATCTGTATCAGACTGAGGTTGCTAATGGGAAGGTTTAGCCCACCAATAGCCATATTATAAGCAGCAATAGTGCTAGCTGCGCCGTTCATAGTTTCTGTACTGAGGAAGTTTCGCTTGGTGCATTGGAATTCAATCAGGCAAGTGGTAATGTATGACCTTTCACAGGGCAATGGATCTAACTTCGAAAATGACACCTCAGCTGTAGTTGTGTGCACCCACTCACCAGTCCTCTCCTCTGGCTCCCTGGGTCTACAGTGTCCTGGCTGTGGTGATGTCTTGTCAGCTGGCAGACAGTCACACCCTGGCAGTGGAGGGAGACAGGGTGAGCATTAAGAAACGGGTGAGGAGGAGTGTCAGAATTACTTTCCCCTGTGACACATCAGAAGAATGGTCTGCATCTGGTCTGCATTGCCAGGTTTAACTCCATACACAGGTGCATGGTCTTGTATGTCTTCTCCAACGCATGGGTGTTGGACGAGGCACCTCATTGTGTGGCCCCTCGATTCTCAAGGCTGCATGCTTTGTCCCAGGGGCTCCTCAGGTTTCATGCTTTATCCTAGAGCACCCTTCAGGCTGAGGGCTCAGCAGTAATACGGCCTCGGCATTACAACTACTCTGCCATTCATGTGGTTCACCTATACATTTTTCTGAATCCATATTCCATTTGAACCTTGACATGCCTTTACTTTCAAACTGTATTGAGTGTTTACCTCAGTGGAAGCATGAACATTCATATGGAATTTTCATATGTGCTGTACTTGAAGTTGTTTTGGGGGATTTTCTAAACAAACCATCCTAACTGTAAGAGCTGGGGCCTGCACAGACAGTTTGTCATGTGAAGGAGCAGGGAGGTGGTGTCTGACATACGATCCTTAGCCCCCTCTATCGCTCTCCCATCACTGGTATTACCAAAACAAAGTACAAAGCCACTACAGTTGCTAGCCTCCGTGTCATTTTTCAGCACTGTGGGAGAAAAGAGATGGTAGATCTGAAACGCAGCGTTGAGATGTCATTTTCCAAGTGGGAGTGTATGGGATGGAATGGCCACGTTCAACACAAAACCGTAGCCTGGATGCATGTATTGAGTTTCCAAAGCCAAGGAGTTCGCTCTCCGCTGCTGTCCCCTCAGGGCAGACAGACACAGCTGGACTGGGACTGGAGATAAATGATGAGGAGGGAGGTTAGAGGTGAAGCAGGAGGGTTGAGGCTGTAGGAGGCTAGGGAAATGGAGGAGGCTAGGGCCAAGGGGGTGAGGTTGAGTTGGTAAAAGCAGGGTGTTGAGGCAGGGTGGGTAAGGAAATGCATAGAGGATGAAGAAGATGGAGAATGGACATTCTCTCTCTCTCTGCCTTTCTCTCCTCTATCTAACGTCCCAGCTCCTTTCGAGGCTCTAGGGAGGGTGTACATGCTGGATTTGTAGCCCCCCCCCACCCCACACTTACTCAACCCCACCAGCCACGGAGTCAAAGTGCAGAACCAAAGGTGTCCAGAGCAAACAGGACAGCTGCTGAATAAATACCATTTCCTTCTAAAGTGTGCTTACTTCTCCCACCATTCAGCTCCTTGAACTCTGCTCCTCTATTTGGGTTGGAGCTGAATGATGATCCTCACATTCCACCATAATGATGCCCGGTAGTGATTGATGCCCCCCTCTACGCTCTGCCGGTGTTCACTCTTGTTGAAACGTCACCTTAGCAACCACTGCTGTTGGCTATTGTGAATTTGAGGATTATTACAGTTATTGCCTGTGTGATTGTACACTTGAATAATTACCCTGTTGATAGGGGGATATATTTTTTCATGTCAATATATAATGAGCCGCTTTGGCCTGGCCTTTTTGTGAAGGATTTTGCCTCGTCAATCAAAAATAAATATGCATAAATCCTGATCAGAATTCACTCATAAATCCCAGCACATTAACTTTTATCCCATTTTTTGTGAAAAACAGCAACTTTTTTTGCTACTACAGAGTTACAAGCATTTGAGGCCTATTCTTAGTCACTGCTTACTGTCTAAGTATAGCATTTAATGATGTGTAAGAGGGCATGGCCGAGACAGGCTGATTCACAAAACATCTCTGTCAGTCAAAACCAGTGAACAGGAAGGAGCCGCAGTTTTCTGCGTCAGCGGTCCACAATCCTCTTGGGCCGGCGAGAAACTAAAGGAAAAACCTGGCCAGTAGAGCAGTATTTCCTGTGTGTGTGTGTGTGTGTGTGGCCGTGACCCAGTGTGTGTTACTTAGAGGGTGTGTGAGTCAGGAAATAGTGACAGGCTAATAGTAGATCACAGGCTTCTGCACCCTAGCGGTATTGATGTGGCTGTAGTAACAAACAAACAAAGCTGCTCCTGCTGCTCTTGACAAAACATCCCTGAGACTACCTGGCTGAAAATCAAATCACATTTTATTGGTTGCATATGCATATTTAGCAGATGTTATTGCAGGTGTAGCAAAATGCTTGTGGCGTTGCGAAATACTGGAACAAGAGAGACCGAAGTGGGAACTAGCCCAACATCACTGCATACTGTATTGACTTCACAATGTTGGTTTAAACAATGTGTGAAGATATACTTTTGATGGCTCCCATGGATTGAATGCTTGAAATCTCAGAATATTGTGTTCTGTCATTTCCAACAGCCTCTCCTTTTTTGGTGTGTGCTACTAGTATATATCGATCAGGATCTCTGACTCAGAGAAAGAAGCATCTCTCTGACTCATTGCCTCACACAGGCGTCCCCAAGGATGCATGCTCAGTGTGTGAGTGTCCCGGGCAGCCCTGGCTAAACGCGCGCGCGCACACACACACACACACATTCTTAGCCACCCTTGAGAAATTAAGCCTCTTTTCTGTCACTTTGCAAGTGGGTAAATTAGACTATTTCACTACTACTTGTGGCAGTAGGCCACAAGCCCTAGTCTGGAGGTCCCAAATAGGAGTTGTCAAAACAGCACCACAGATCTGGGACCACCACGCTACACTAGCAACGCTGTTTAGATTCTCTCATCTCTATATGTTGTCATCTTGGATGTGGCAGCTCCACAGACAGTTGGACACGGGGTTCTTCAGTGACCCCTCTGTGACATAACACTAAGGTGATGATACATTCTTGCCTCTATCTGCCCAGCGTTGTCACTGACAAGAGACTCCACTGTTGGAGTGCAGCTCAGTCTCTCACATAACCAATAAATGATTCATCGCTTAGTATATTATTCCCACTGATGTCATTCAATGGCTCTCTTTGTAATAACACGCGTCGTGACATGGGTACCGCTTCACCACAACACATTTGAGTCATTGCATAATGATTTTTTATCTCTCCACAAAAGTTGTGACTCTGAATCAGTACAGTATGTGGCAAAAGTACTTATTTGTACACACTGAGGCTATCATGATATTATGTTCAAAATAAATCTGAAAGACTTTAACCTCAGTTTTTACATTGCATGAGCTCATCTTAACTACACTGACCAAAAATATAAATGCAACATGTAATGTGTTGGTCCCATGTTTCATGAGCTGAAGGAAAAGATCCCAGAAATGTTCCATAAGCACAAAAAGCTTATTTCTCTCAAATTTTGTGAACAAAATAATTTGTTTACATTACTGTTAGTGAGCATTTCTCCTTTGCCAAGATAATCCATCCACCTGACCGGTGTGGCATATCAAGAAGCTGATTAAATAGCATGATCATTACACAGGTGCACCTTGTGCTGGGGACAATAAAAGGCCACTCTAAAATGTGCAGTTTTGCCACAACACAATGCCACAGATGTTTTGAGGGAGCGTGCAATTGGCATGCTGACTGCAGGAATGTCCACCAGAGCTGTTGCAAAATAATTGAAGGTTCATTTCTCTACCATAAGCCACCTCAACGTTGTTTTAGAGAATTTGGCAGTACATCCAACCGGCCTCACAACCGCAGACCACATGTATGGCATTGTGTGGGAGCGAGCTGTTTGTTGATGTCAATGTTGTGAACAGAGTGCCCCATGGTAGGGTTATGGTATGGGCAGGCATAAGCTATGGACAATGAACAAAATAGCATTTTATCGATGGCAATTTGAATGCACAGAGATACCGTGACGAGATCCAGAGGCCCATGGTCGTGCCATTCATACACCGACATCACCTCACGTTTCATCATGATAATGTATGGCCCCATGAATCAACAGCCTGATCAACTCTATGCGAAGGAGATGTGTCACGCTGCATGAGGCGAATGTTGGTCAAACCAGAAACTGACTGGTTTCTGATCCAGGCCCCCACCTTTTTTTTAAGACGGCTGGGGCGGATTGGGGCAGACGGCTGGGGCGGATTGGGGCAGACGGCTGGGGCGGATTGGGGCAGACGGCTGGGGCGGATTGGGGCAGACGGCTGGGGCGAATGGGGGCTGGGGCAGACGTCTGGGGCAGATGGGAGGTGCAGTATAACATTTAGCAACTGGGCAGAACTGCACCAGCAGTAGTGCCACAAACGTCTGCTGTTTTGATGCTGTTTGATGAGAGAGCAACTAGGCATGCAGCACGAAGGAATCCCTCAGCAGATGCCATAAAGGAGGTCCGATCCTATTTGGAGGCGCCCCTCTTCTCGAAAACGGGACAAATAATTACTGAGAGAAGAAACCGCATCAGCCCCTCGAAAGTGAGGCAGCTTGTATTTCTGAATGCAAATCTCTCATAAAAGCAAAATATGGTCAGCATTGCTGTGTGCTGCTGGTTATAACATGGCAATAAAGAGAGAGAGAGAAGAGGGACCAGTTTAATGTTTTAAGTTGGATGCTGGCAGTTTTGCACATTGTTATTTATTTTTCTTTGATATGGATACATATTCTATTATTTTGTTGTTCAGATTGTATTCGTTTTGAATTGTTACATTTATATGCACTTTGTTTATATACATTAAAGTTATACTTTAAATGCACGTGTAATAGCATCCTTCTTTACATTCATTTCAATTTGTGGGATGCTGCAGTTTTGCAAATGTGTTATTTATTTTTCTTTATGGTGCAATATTATATTACGCTGTTCAGATTGTATTCGTTTTGAATGGTTAGATTTATATGCACTTTGTTTAAATACATAAAAAAGTTATACTTTAAATGCAAATGTTTAATAGCATTCTTTTTCATAACAAACCAATGCATTTTTAAATACATTGTGGTTAAGAGTGATTTAATTTAATAATTTAATTATTGAAAAGAGCCGGAATGCCCATCACTATTGGCAACACTGTATCCAAGGTGTCGGACTCGAAAACAGTTGCTATCCATTGGTATCCAAAGTTGCTATCCATTGGAGCGCCTTGATTGGTTACCCAAAATTCTGGGACTGGGTTTAGTGAGTCAATTGAATACTCTTCCCAAATGTCAGAACACAAGAGACCCAGCTCTCTGGCATGTGATCCAGCTCTCAGCGGTAACTGAAAGTGTGTTATCGGTTAAAGAATCATGATCCTAGTCCATAATTACCTTTTGATGCTATTTATCCAGTTGATCTTCCTCCGTTTGACGCCATGATTTTGATTTGATTTGGTGGGCAGCCCTCTTAACCCCACATACAGTGCATTCGGAAAGTTGTCAGACCCCTTCACTTTTTCCACATTTTGTCACATTAGAGCTTTATTCTAAAATGGATTAAATAAATAAAAAATTGTCATCAATCTACAACAAGATACCCCATAACAACAAAGTGAAAACAGGTTTTTAGAATTTTTGCAAATAAATAAAAAACAAAAGTATTCAGACCCTTCGCTATGAGCCTCGAAATTGTGCTCCGGTGCATCCTGTTTCCATTGATCATCCTTGAGATGTTTCTACAACTTGATTGGAGTCCACCTGTGGTATTTTCAATTGATTGGACATGATTTGGAAAGGTACGCACCTGTTTTATATAAGGTCCCACAGTTGACAGTGCATGTCAGAGCAAAAACCAAGCCATGAGGTCGAAGGAATTGCCCATAGAGCTCTGAGACAGGATTGGGTCGAGGCACAGATCTGGGGAAGGGTACCAAAACATTTCTGCAGCATTGAAGGTCCCCAATAACACAATGGGCTCCATCATTCTTAAATGAAAGAAGTTTGGAACCACCAAGACTCTTCCTAGAGTTGGCCGCCTGGCCAAACTGAGAAATCGGGGGAGAAGGGCCTTGGTCAGGGAGGTGACCAAGAACCCGATGGTCACTCTGACAGAGCTCCAGAATTCCTCTGTGGAGAAGGTTGTCCTTCTGGAAGGTTCTTCCATCTCTGCAGCACTTCACCAATCATGTCTTTATGGTAGAGTGGCCAGACAAAAGCCACTCTTCAGTAAAAGGCATATGACAGCCCGCTTGGAGTATTCCTAAAGGACTCTGACCATGAGAAACAAGATTCTCTGGTCTGATGAAACCAAGATTGAATTCTTTGGCCTGAATGCCAAGTGTCACATCTGGAGGAAACCTGGCAGTAAAGTATGGTGGTGGCAGCATCATGCTTTGGGGATGTTTTTCAGAGGCAGGGACTGGGAGACTAGTCAAGAACAAGGGAAAGATGAACAGCACAAAGTGCAGTGAGATCCTTGTTTAAAAACCTGCTTCAGAGCACTCAGGACCTCAGACTGGGGTGAAGGTTCACCTTCCAACAGGACAATAACCCTAAGCATACAGCCAAGACAACACAGGAGTGGCTTCGGGGCAAGTTTCTGAACGTCCGAGTGGCCAAGCCAGAGCCCAGACTTGAACCTGAACAAACCTCTCTGGAGAGACCTGACAATAGCTGTGCCGTGACACTCACCATCCAACCTGACGACAGAGCTTTAGAGAATCTGCAGAGAAGAATGTGAGAAACTCTCCAAATACAGGTGTGCCAAGCTTGTAGCGTCATACCCAAGAAGACTTGATGCTGTAATCGCTGCCAAAGATGCTTCAACAAAGTACTGAGCAAAGGGTCTGAATACTTATGTAAATGTGATATTTCAGTTATTTATTTTTTCATAAATTTGCAAAAAAAAATCTTCAAACCAGGTTTGGGTTTTCAAATCAATTTTAGAATAAGGTTGTAACGTAACAATGTGGAAAAAGTTAAGGGGTCCAAATACTTTCCGAATGCACTGTATCTACCAGATGGTGAGGCGGGGGACCCTCCATCATCATCCCTCCAGACCCCATGCTGAGCTATTTCAGGTGCTGCTGATGAGCATGTGGAGCCCCTTGGAGGAATATTATACAACTAATTGTAAAAGATAACCGGGGAAGAAGAGCAGTGAATGGGCCAGGGGAGTTTTTTAGTGGATTTGATTCATAGCAAAGTGAATTGGTGGGAGAATGGAGAGCCTTTTCGCATGGCAGAGGCAGGGAAGACTTGTCTCTGCTTCTCTGACAGTGGGAAGTTGTTTTCACCGATGCTCGTTTCTTTCATGAGATCAACAGTGTTTCATTCTCTGTCGCTCTGCCTACATGGCACTTTCTCTCACAATAAATGGGCCTGCAATTAAAAGCAATGAGTTGCAACTTTGGACATATTTGCCACTGTGATTGGGGTAATGGGAAGTAGTCTGTTGTCGTGCGCTCTTCGAAAGGGCTGGTTGGATGACATCCAGTCCAGAACAAAAGGCCTTTGGTTCCATCTGATCACCACAAAGACCAAACAGCACTTTCTCTCATTGTCTACGTCCACCCACTGTGCATTCTGGGACACCTTTCATTTGGATTGGATGGTTGGTTTTGTGCTGTCAGCCCTGGACATGCTGTGGTCGTAAAGGCCCACAGTGTCAGTATGCATGTCCTTGTATGCTCCTTTTCCAAACCAGGCTGAACCGTGTTATTACTGTTTACATGAACCAACTGTGAACTTCTAGAATCCCTCAAAGCCCATCCGTAGACTCCCTCCTTGGCCCTGTCCTCTTTTACAGCCACAGAGGTGCTTGTAAACTGTCACATCAAACACTTACTAGCAGAAGACTTGATACCCAATCAGTTTGATCAGAGCAAGGTGTTAAGTTGCCCTGAGATGCCAGAGAAAATCGGTGGAAATCTCTGCGATATCCCCTTAGTTGTCTCAGGTAATTTCCATGTAAAAGGACCCATGAGCACCAACGTGAAGTTCATAGGAGCATGTCGAATTGGGTGTCAAATGAAATTTGAGTCTATATTTTTGAGACATTAAGGCGTATACATTTTCTCATCCATTTTCCATCCTAAACATTTGGAAGAAACAAACGCTTTGATTTCTGGTCAAACAGATGGAAAAGGGTTCTTAGAAAACATCTACATGAAAATTTTTTTAAGGGCATTATAAATACATCACCTAGTGTGGCTCAGTTGGTAGAGCATGGTGCTTGCAAAGCCAGGGTTGTGTGTTCGATTCCCACAGGGGACCAATACGAAAACGTATGCACTTGCTACTTCCTGTAAGTCGCTCTGAATAAGAGCTTCTGCAAAATGACCAAATGTAATATCAACACATTTTTATATTTAGTATTGGATACATTTTTCTGCCTTTTGTAAGTTTTAAGAAACATTGACTTGTGCCTTGAAATTCTGTTACCAAAAACCTATTTTCAACAATAAAAAAAAAAGTTTTACCCCTTTTTCATGGTATCCAATTGGATCACTGCAACTCCCGTATGGATTCAGGAGAGGCGAAGGTCAAGAGCCGTGAGTCCTCCGAAACACGACCCTGTCAAGCTGCACTGTTTCTTGATACAATACCCACTTAACCCAGAAGCCAGCCGCACCAATGTGTCAGAGGAAACACTGTACACCTGGCGACAGGAGTCGCTAGAGTGCGATGGGACAAGGACATCCCTGCCGGCCCAACCCTCCCCCCAGACGATGCTGGGCCAATTGTACACCGCCTCATGGGTCTCCCAGTAGCAGCCGGCTGCGATACTGCCTGGAATCGAACCAGGATCTGTAGTGACACAGCTAGCACTGCGATGCAGTGCCTTAGACCACTGCGCCACTCAGGAGGCCCTAAAAACACACATCCTTTAAGATCATTTCTAATCTCCCCCTCATGCGGGAGGATAATGAAAGTTTACAGAATTAACAAGGTAGACTTATCAATTAGTTAGTGTTTTTACTGATATCAGTTTTGTTTATGAATTATTAAGTGATTTAAAACTCATTCTGTTATCAAATCGGTAATAGGATTTCTGCAATTGATTTGGCTACAATGGGAAATAATTCTAGTCCCAAACAACAGTTGGGTTCACAAGTTTGGACAGTACAGAACAGAGTACAGTAAAGAAAAGTAGACTATAGTACTGTACAGTAGAGTTCAATGAAGCACAGAGTACACTAGATTTGTGTACACAAATGTACTGTACTGAACTCTGCTGTGCTGTACTTTGATATCCAAATTTGTGAAACATAGACGTCTATGATGCCGTCTATGATGGTCTTGTTTGAGGGCAGAACTCATTAAAATAATAGCCACTGTGTAAAATAATACCCAAATATGCAAAGGAAGACATTGCATATTTATACTTTTTTGTGGACCTATTTAGGATACATCACCATGAAGAGAATGGCTTTCATATCCATAATTATGCATTTTCGTGTAGTAAAGATCAGGGACCCATGATGAAATTCCGTTACCGCAATTGTGTCATGTTATAGCTGACAGCACATTATTTCTGCAGACATCTTTGAATCTTAAAGCGTTACTTCAAGAGTCCGATTAACTCGTGGATACCATTTTATGTCTCTACGTGCAGTTTGAAGAAAGTTGCTAACTAGCGCTAGCTCAATTGCTAACTAGCGTTACTCATAGACTTCCAGTCAATGTGCTAATGCTAGTTAGCATTGGCTCATGAAACTACCTCTAACATCCTTCATACTGGACAGAGACATACAACCAGTATCCATGAGTTCTGGGGAAGTATATAAAGGGCCTCAATGCCAAAATCCCGAAGGATCCCTTTAATTCGGATCAGATATTTAAATTCGTTATTGGAAAACATATACACAAAAAACGGAGTGTGATTTTACTGAAATTCTGTTATCAAACTTGGCATCTGCACAATTCTTCCAGTAAATGTGTTGTAAAATATTCAGTGTAAATTGTTAAACTAGTCCTTGTGCATGGAGTTGTAGGGTTTGTTAAACTTTGAAATCAATGGTTTTGTTTGGCATACATTTTAAGTGAAAAATACTAGTTACTGTGGAATTCTTCACTGACTAGGGGATAGGGCTGTTGCGGTGACCATATTACCACCACACGGCAGTCATAAGTCATGACCGCAGTAATCACCTCTTATGCACCCTGGACTGTATTAATAGTACCCAAATAGCTAAGGATCATAAGGTTGCTAATGACCTGGTGCTCAAGGCTCTATTGTCCCTCTAACCACTCTGACATCAATACAAATGCTATCTTAAATCACAAACACTTATCATGAAAACAGTATGGTCGTTGTGGATGTTTCAAAGCCTATAACACAACGAAATGGACAGATCTTTCTAAGGGGATTATTCATTCAATTATTTCATACTCCACATTTAGGGGGGCCACAAGGGGGTCCAAAATTGTTGTCACAGGGGCACAGGGTATTTGTTGTATGACAATAACCACCTGACAAAATGTCATGACCGCCACAGTCCTGCTAGGGGATTAAGCTTCTCTGTCAAATGTATTTCCTTTTCAGCCTCCAAGTCATTCAAGAGAAATAATTATAATATCGTTGTCAAATTGTATCTTTAGTTGAATAGGACATGGCCAAACCAGGCTGAAACGTAATATTCCTTGTTCCATGAACCAACCATGAACTTCTAGAATCCCTCTAGAAGAGCTTCGCGCATGCAACGCCAGTGTTGTGGGTTTAATTCTCACGAGTGGCCATTACGAAAAATTATATAAAATATATGCACTCACTACTGTAAATCGCTCTGGATAAGAGCCTATGCTTAGTGACAAAAAAATTAAAAGAGGGAGTCCTAGTTTTATACGGTGTAGTCCCCTGTTTTACATGTGCCTACATTATCATGAGCGATAATTCATCAAATATTGACAGGTGATTTATATGCAATGTCATTCATAATGCTTCAACACGGCATAGTGCCGCTAGTCAATGTTTGACATGCACTATGAATGATTTAAGGAGATGCCATGTTCAATCATGAATATAATTGTGTTAAATGATCCACTCAGCTCTTTTGCGTAAATGTCATGCTTGCCTTACTTTATTAATTCCAAATCCTCATCCACTGTTTAAAGTTAGGAATTATGCACACTTGAAATTCTGGGTTTCTCATTCATTTAAAAACCCCAAAGCTATTGTAGTCTCTAGAAATAACCTTTCTCCTTCAGCTCTCTCAATGTTGCTGAAGAACCTGGTTGTTCTTGTAACTTCCAAGCATTGACCACCAGCCCTTGGAAGCTCACCATGATGGCACAAATCCCAGCTTCCTTATAGGCCTACCTTACCTGCACTGGACCAACAATCTATCTATCAATCTATTCAATTTAAAGTTGAAGTTTAGAATAAAGTGGCTATGGCTTGGTTACCCATACAGGGGTGAAGGGTGTCTTTGCTGCCCTGTAGCCATAGGGTTCTTCCGGCTTATGGTTGGTTTCTCTCTGGCCACTCAGACACTGAATGCTTATCTCTGCTGTTTCTTCCCTTAACAAATCAGACTAAGCAAAAGCCCTCAACCCCCTCCCCAGTTTATCCCCCTCCGTTCCTGTCCCGGCTGCCCCCATTTGAATGTGCCAGGATGAAAGAAACCTTGGGAATTAAAATACCTAATCAAGGATTTCTAATAGACCCCACTTAAATCATTCATTTATCAAGATTGGGAAGGCATTTACGCTGATGAATGAAGCCAAGCTCTCGGCTAATTCCACCATTGCATTTTGGAACACACAACGAGCAGCTCTCAGAGCCCAGTTTAATTGAGTCAGCAGTTGATCAATGATTCGACTCAATCGCTGGTATTGGCCAGTTATTGATGGATGCCAAATGGAGGAGTCTATTCTTTGGGGGATCCTTGGGACAGTTTGGAAAAGGCCTATTTTATCCTCTTAAAACTTCTTATGGCTTGAATCCTGTTAGCGGGATCGATATGACAACAGCCAGTGAAAGTGCAGGGCGCCAAACTCAAAACAACAAAAATCTCATAATTAAAATTCCTCAAACATACAAGTATTATACACCATTTTAAAGCTTTACTTCTTGTTAATCCAGCCACAGTGTTTGATTTCAAAAAGGCTTTACGGCGAAAGCAAACCATATGATTATGTTAGGTCAGCGCCTATACACAAAAAAACACAGCCATTTTCCAGCCAAAGAGAGGAGTCACAAAAAGCTGAAATAGAGGGAAAATGAATCACTAACCTTTGATGATCTTCATCAGATGACACTCATAGGACTTCATGTTACACAATACATGTATGTTTTGTTTGATAAAGTTCATATTTATATCCAAAAATCTCAGTTTACATTGGCGCGTTATGTTCAGTACTGTTTTGCCTCCAAAACATCCGGTGATTTTGCAGAGAGCCACATCAATTTACAGAAATACTCATCATAAATGTTGATGAAAATACAAGTGTTATACATGGAACTTTAGATAAACTTCTCCCTAATGCAACCGCTGTGTCAGATTTCAAAAAAGCTTTACCGAAAAAGCAATAATCTGAGTGCGGCAACAATAGTCAGAAATAGCATTATAAATATTCACTTACCTTTGATGATCTTCATCAGAATGCACTCCTAGGAGTTCCCAGTTCCACACTAAATGTTTGTTTTGTTCGATAAAGTCCATCTTTTATGTCCAAATACCTCCTTTTTGTTCGCGCCTTCAGTTCACAAATCCAAATTCACGACGTGCAGGTCAGACAAAAAATGTAATTACAGTTCGTAGAAACATGTCAAACGATGTATAGAATCAATCTTTAGGATGTTTTTATCATAAATCCGCAATAAAGTTTCAACCGGAGAAATCATTTGTCTTCAGAAATGCAATGCAACTGAGCTACCTCTCACGTGAGCGAGCATGGCTGAGGCTCATGCCCTGCTGGCAGTCCACTCACTCAATGAGCTCTTATTCATCCCCACCTCACAGTAGAAGCCTCAGACAAGGTTCTAAAGACTGTTGACATCTATTGGAAGCCTTAGGAAGTGCAAAATGACCCCACAGACACTGTAGTTTGGATAGGCAATCACTTGAAAAACAACAAACCACTTCCTGTTTGGATTTTTTTCTCAGGTTTTTGCCTGCCATATGAGTTCTGTAATACTCACAGACATCATTCAAACAGTTTTAGAAACTTCAGAGTGTTTTCTATCCAAATCTACTAATAATATGCATATCTTAGTTTCAGGGCGTGAGTAGCAGGCAGTTTACTCTGGGCACGTCAGTCATCCAAGCTACTCAATACTGCCACCATCCATTAAGCAAATTTAATCCCAGTCTGTTTTCATAGCCTGTACTTTACGGTCATTGATGGCTGAGTGGTCATTAAGCACAAAGTTGAGGTGAAATTAGGTATAGTTCTCAACTTTTGCCATAACTGGCCATTGCGGTGTGATTTGTGGTATTAGACTATTTACTGTATGTCAGTGTATCAGTTTTATTTTGGCTGACTATTAAAACCAGAATCTCCAAAGACATTAACCAGATTTGGAGTACATGTCGTTTAAAAAATGTCACGACAGGCCGGATGGAAACGGCAAATTTGTTGGTAAACTTTCCAAATGTCGACAACACAAAATATGCTAGACTATGTAGGATATTTTTGTCGGTAAAATTCATTATTTGAGAAATGTTGGTGTAAACGCCTTTTATGTGCAAATATTGATATACTAACTATGATGTTTGAGCCTCCCATTAATATTCGGGAAAGCATGCTGTTTATTGGGCTACAGATAAAATAAGTTATGATGAAATTCACAGGGTGGTGAAATTGTACGGTGATGAGCTTGATGCTCTTTTAAAATAAATATCAAGGTTATTATTCTGGTGGCATGATAATCGATGTTTGGATGCCGTTTATTTTTAATTTTTTTATCTCACTCTTTTGTCCATAATAATCTCATTTTGTAGGCTATACCCGCACCGTACCTGCGAGCTATTGGCTAGAGCGCATGTTCCAAGACCAGAGTGTGCACAATCAATATATAATGCCATTTTTTTGTTGTTGTGCAGTGTTGTGACAAAACCATCAGAGGAGTTAAATGCGGTGGAAACCCATTTCACTTGTATTTTTTATTCGGTACATGGGAATTTAACCGCAATTTTATTTAATGTGCACTACGTCATCACGCACAGCCTTTTATCCGCAACACACTATCTATTGCATCTTGCCTATGCTGCTTGGTCATCGCTCATCCATATATGTATATGTACATATTCTCATTCACCCCTTTAGAAGTGTGTGTATGAGGTAGTTGTTGTGGAATGGTTAGATTACTTGTTGATATTGCTGCACGGTTGGAACTAGAAGCACAAGCATTTCGCTACACTCTCATTAACATCTGCTAACCATGTGTATGTGGCCAATAAAATGTGATTTGATTTGACATGTCAGTTTGATGGCAGCGCATCTCTAGTGGGAAAATATTGTTATTTTTCCTGATTTATAAATATATGCATAAATCTGTCGCCAATTAGATGTAAATCTAACTTGTGACAGTGATTTAAAAATATATCATGTATGGTTGTTTCACCTTTTTACAGGGAATCCTCTCCAAAACATTGACTTGTATCCCACATCCACCCCATGTTTGTGTAGTGGATGTAGCCTACATTAGTGAGTGATATAAATGAAATGAGATACATTCCCAGTGACAGGTGAGCTATCTCATGAGGGAGTGTGGTGGGGGGTAATTTAGTTCCATATACAGCCTGGTTAAGCGAAGCCTCCTTTCTCTCCCGTTTCCCTGTTGGTGTCAGTCACAGGTACCACTAGTGAAGACCCTGTCGTTTCCTTGCTGGTGAATGTGTCATGCAGTAGTGTGGTCAGCTGTTTGTTCACCCGCACCCACCCGCAATTGCTAATAACCCATCCGCAACTGCCCAACTATATGTGAAAATGAGGCCCGCACCTGACCCTAACCCAGAACTATAGAAAATGCGCTGTAAGCCTAGTTTAGATTGGCCTATGTTTCTGCTTATGATTTCCAACAATTTGGTAGGCTATTTGTTATTCAACTTATCTATAACTGGGTGCATGCAGATTCTCTTCTGTCATTACTTGTTGCCCTAGAAGACTAAATAAACCTTGCTCACAAGAATACATTGATCAGATGAATGCTTCAATCTAGCTGACATTCATTTGTTTAGTCTTTCATCTCTGCTTTTCTTGCACAGCAAAGACTTAGGGACCTGGGAGAAAATGCAAATGACATCAGTTTGACCGGTTTTACGGGAATGAAAAGCTGTGAAAATGACCCAGCATTTCTAATCATGGCTTGATGCAAATGCGGTTGAAATTCTATCCTCTTTTATTATGCTGATAAAGATGGCACCTTTACAGACAGTCCCAAACCGCGCATTCATTATCTACTACTGTTCCCGAGTGAAAATGTACATTTGGTGTATCTTTTTACTGCAAGAACTGCTTCATTCTGCAGGAGATAATATTATATTCGGCTATGTGAGAGGTTATAGTGTCAGAGTGTGCGCAACTGGTCGAAGGAAGTCAGGTGCAGGAGAGCAGAGATGAGTGAACGGGCACACTTTATTCAGGCAGAGGAAAACAGCCGGACGCAACTGCGTCACAACACTCCGGCCTAAGGAAAAAAGCGATAGCGCACAAATACACAAATAGGTACAAATAACAAAACCACGGGTTACAACAATACCCGGCGCAAAACCAGCCTGTAGCGTCACACACATAACGAACGAACAATACCACACACAGACATGGGGGGGAACAGAGGATAATATACACGTAGAGTAATGAAGGAATGTAAACCAGGTGTGCGGGAAAACAAGACAAAACAAATGGAAAATGAAAGGTGGAGCAGTGATGGCTAGAAGACCGGTGACGTCGAACGCCGCCCGAACAAGGAGAGGGACTGACTTCGGCAGAGTCGTGACATATAGACCTACAGTCAGTTTCCAGATTTCAGTTACCATTCCATTCAACCCATTTGAACAGTAAACTACAGTTCCCTTGATGTGCCATATTTGAAGTCCCTGTCTTGTTACTGTCCAATTTGTATAGCGCCTCACAAACATCATTCTATAACATGGGCACTGCTATCGTCCTCTTTTACCACCTTACCAATTCTTTCCCAAACATTACTGTTCTGGCCCTACCATTTCTTTATTTTCAACTCTCCATTTCGCAGCTTTTCTCTTCTTGAATTAAACTCCAACATTGTCCTTTTTGCCTCAGCGGATCGACGTTAACTTTTTCTGACCAAGTTCCCAAAAGCATTTGGCAATTGGCGCATATTTGGCACACTTACAGTTGGGCCCTAAAGCTTAGGCTTACGAAAGAAAAACCTCAATGTAGCCTGTAGATATGAATTGCACAATAATTATACATTTATGGATTTTTAATGCATTGTTTTCTCTTAATTCAACCCACCCACCTCCCACCCGCCCTTCATTCACACAATATTTCGTGACCCTAAACCCACCCGCCCCACAGATATAACCGCAGAGCCTGTGGGATATGAGTTTAGCCTCACTAGTGTGCAGTCACAGGTACCATTTGTGAAGACTAGCATGTCCCCTGTTTCCCTGCTGGTGAATGTGGTGCGCAGTCCCAGGGAGCACTAGTGAAAGACCCTGGCTTTGCCTGGCAGTGTGTCAAGGCAGCATCTCCATGCTCCGTCTCTGGGTTATTGATTAGTAACAGGGCTCATTCATCCTATATTGGCGTTCAGCAGCTTTAATGAACCATCATAGACCAGCACTGCCAACCCTCACTTCCAAAGCACCCAGAGACCCTATTTGTGCTTCAACGTGATCATTCATGTTTTCCTCCTTCAGAAAGTGATCACACCCCTTGACTTTTTCCACAGTCGTTGTTACAGCCTGAATTTAAAATGGCTTGAATTGAGATTTTCTGGTCACCCACCTACACACAATACCCTGTAATGTCAAAGTGGAATTGTTTTCAGAAATGTTTAGAAATCAATGAAAAGCTGAAATGTCTTGAGTCAATAAGTATTTAACCCCTTTGTTATTGCAAGCTAAAATACAGTTGAAGTTGGAAGTTTACATACATACACCTTAGCCAAATACATTTAAACTCCGGTTTTTCACAATTCCTGACGTTTAATCCTAGTAAAGATTCCCTGTTTTAGGTCAGTTAGGATCACCACTTTATTTTAAGAATGTGAAATGTCAGAATAATAGTAGATAGAATGATTTATTTATTTCAGCTTTTATTTCTTTCATCACATTTCAGGTGGGTCAGAAATTTACATACACTCAATTAGTATTTGGAAGTATTGCCCTTAAATTGTTTAACTTCGGTCAAACGTTTCGGGTAGCCTTCCACAAGCTTCCCACAATAAGTTGGGTGAATTTTGGCCCATTCCTCCTGACAGAGCTGGTGTAATTGAGTCAGGTTTGTAGGCCTCCTTACTGGCACACGCTTTTTCAGTTCTGCCCACAAATGTTCTATGGGATTGAGGTCAGGGCTTTGCGATGGCCACTCCAATACCTTGACTTTGTTGTCCTTAAGGCATTTTGCCACAACTTTGGAAGTATTGTCCATTGTCCATTTGGAAGACCCATTTCCGACCAAGCTTTAACTTCTTGACTGATGTCTTGATGTTGCTTCAATATATCCACATCATTTTCCAACCTCATGATGCTATCTATTTTGTGAAGTGCACCAGTCCCTCCTGCAGCAAAGCACTCCCACAACATGATGCTGCCACCCCCGTGCTTCACGGTTGGGATGGTATTCTTCGGCTTGCAAGCCTCCCCCTTTTCCCTCCAAACATAACGATGGTCATTATGGCCAAACAGTTTCATCAGACCAGAGGACATTTCCCCAAAAAGTACGATCTTTGTCCTCATGTGCAGTTGCAAACCGTAGTCTGGCTTTTTTATGGCGGTTTTGGAGTAGTGGCTTCTTCCTTGCTGAGCGACCTTACAGGTTATGTCGATATAGGTCTCGTTTTACTGTGGATATAGATACTTTTGTACCTGTTTCCTCCAGCATCTTCACAAGGTCCTTTGCTGTTGTTCTGGGATTGATTTGCACTTTTCGCACCAAAGTACGTTCATCTCTAGGTGACAGAACGCGTCTCCTTACTGAGCGGTATGGCGGCTGCGTGGTCCCATGGTGTTTATACTTGCGTACTATTGTTTGTACAGATGAACGTGGTACCTTCAGGCATTTGTAAATTGCTCCCAAGGATGAACCAGACTTGTGGAGGTCTACAATCTTTTTTCTGAGGTCTTGGCTGATTTCTTTTGATTTTCCCATGATGTCAAGCAAAGAGGCACTGAGTTTGAAGGTAGGCCTTGAAATACATCCACAGGTACACCTCCAATTGACTCAAATTATGTCTATTAGCCTATCAGAAGCTTCTAAAGCCATGACATCATTTTCTGGAGTTTTCCAAGCAGTATAAAGGCACAGTCAACTTAGTGTATGTAAACTTCTGACCCACTGGAATTGTGATACAGTGAATTATAAGTGAAATAATCTGTCTGTAGACAATTATTGGAAAAATGACTTGTCATGCACAAAGTAAATGTCCTAACCGACTTGCCAAAACTATACATTGTTAACAAGAAATGTGTGGAGTGGTTGAAAAACGAGTTTTAATGACTCCAACCTGTATGTAAGTGTATGTAAACTTCCGACTTCAACTGTAAGTTCAGGGGTAAAAATGTGCTTTACAAGTCACATAAGTTCCATGGACTCACTGTGTTCAATAAAAGTGTTTACCATGATTTTTTTAATGGCTACCTTATCTCTGTATCCCACACATACAATTATCTGTAATGTCCCTCAGTCGAGCAGTGAATTTCAAACACAGATTCAACAAGGGAGGTGTTCCAATGCCTCCAAAAAAGGGCATCTATTGGCAGATGGGTAAAAATACAAAAAGTAGACATTGAATATCCCTTTGAGCATAATTGAAGTTGTTAATTACGAGATACAGGCGTCCTTCCTAACTCACTTGCCTGAGAGGAAGGAAACCGCTCAGGGATTTCACCATGAGGCCAATGGTGACTATAACAATTACAGAGTTTAATGGCTGTCACGCCCTGACCATAGAGAGACGTTTTATTCCTCTATTTATTAGGTCAGGGTGTGAAGTGGGGTGGGCATTCTATGTTGTATATTTCCTTGTTGTGACCGAGTAGGGTTCCCAATCAGAGGCAGCTGTCTATCGTTGTCTCTGATTGGGAATCATACTTAGGCAGCCTTTTCCCACCTGTGTTTTGTGGGTAGTTATTTTCTGTTGAGCATTCTGTGCCTGACGGGACTGTTCGCTTTCGTTTTTTTTGGGGGGGGGTTATTTGTTTGAGTGTTTCTTGGTAATAAATATCATTAACACTTACCACGCTGCAATTTGGTCCACTTCTTCTTCAACTACAAATGACGGCCGTTACAATGGCTGTGATATGAGAACTGAGGATGGATCAACAACATTGTAGTTACTCCACAATACTAACTTAATTGACATTGTGAAAAGAACGAAGCCCGTACAGAATAAAAATATATTCCAAAACATGCATCCTGTTTGCAACAGGTACTAAAGTAATACTGGAAAAAATGGGGCAAAGTAATGAACTTTTTGTCCTGATTACAAAGTGTTATTTTTGGGGCAAATCCAATACAACACATTATTGAGTATCACTCTCCATATTTTCAAGCATAGTAGTGGCTACATCATGTTATAGGAATGCTTGTAATTGTTAAGGACTGGGGAGTTTTTCAGGATAAAACAGGAATGGAGCTAAGCACAGGCGGAATCCTAGAGAGAAACCTGGTTCAGTCTGCTTTTCACTAGACACTGGGAGATGTATACACTTTTCAGCAGAACAATAACCTGAAACACAAGACCAAATCTACACTAGAGTTACTTACCAAGAAGACGATGAATATTCCTGAGTGGCCGAGTTACAATTTTGACTTAAATCTACTTGAAAATCTATGGCAAGACTTGAAAATTGTTGTCTAGCAATAACCAACAGCCAATTTGACAGAGCTTGAATCATTTTGAAAATAATAATGGGCTAATGTTGAACAATCCAGGTGTGGAAAGCTCTTTAGAGATTTAGCCAGAAAGATTCACAGCTATAATCGCTGCCAAAGGTGCCTCTACAAAGTACTGACTCGAAGGTGTAAATACTTACGTAAAATGAGATATTTCTGTATTTTATTTTTAATACATTTTAAAAAAACATGTCACTTTGTCATTATGGGGTATTGTGTGTAGATGGGTGAGGGGGAAAAAATATACTTAGGCTGTAACATAACAAAATGTGGAATAAGTCGAGGGTTATGGATACTTTCTGAAGGCATTGTATTCCATTGGATTATTGGCTGGTGTTGACTACTAAGATTGACATATTTCTCACCTGTCTGCTCTGTGTGGTTCTAAGAGATCCATCTGACTTGATTGTGTCTGTCTGTGTCCTCAGAGATCCGTGCCCAGCTGGTGGATCAGCAGAAATGCCTGGACCAGCAGACCGAGATGAGGGTGCAACTTCTCCAGGACCTGCAGGACTTCTTCAGGAAGAAGTCAGAGATTGAGATGGAGTACTCCAGGAACCTGGAGAAACTAGCAGAGAGGTTCATGGCTAAGACTCGGAGCACCAAGGACCACCAGCAGTACAAGTGGGTACAAGTGTATATAGGTCTTGTATGTGTTTTTCTCTGTTCCTGGGTCTGTGTCGATCTCCATCCCTGACTTTGGGTCTGTCTGCCTGGGTCTACGACTGAGACTTTGTCGGTTTATGTCTTTCTTCTGTACAAGTTAAGTCACTGGATGGAACTGTCTCTGTCTGAAATATGCCTCTCTCAGGTTCAGTGTTCATGAATAACTGTTGCATTAGGCAACCAGAATCAACGTCATATTTGATTATATGTTCATGACTATCAATCTGGAAAATACATTCAACTTTGATTACAATGTTGACCCGAGAAATCAATAAATGTTTTTTATTATAGTCTGTCTGGTCACACACACCCACCCACCCACCAGCAGCGCTCAATGATTCCTTTTCCTATTTATTCCTCATTATCAAACTGCATAAGACATATAATTGTCATGTCATTCTACTAATTTCCTCTCCTCCATTAGACGACTGAAATCGATTTCGACGGGCGGGTTTTATTTCCCATTTTTTTCATACATTTTCAAATGTATGTGTTCCCAATATGAATAAATGAACATTAATTATTGAAAGGCAATATCCTATGAAGGCAGGCTGTTACACCAGGAGCTCCAGCAATAAATATCCATATCCTCTATTTCCCCCTTTAGCCCATTCTGCATAATGTCCCTTTTGTTCATCGGTACTTCCGATGGTTAGCATGGGTAGCCCTATATTTCAAATACTTTCCCCCATCTTACATCACAATTCACAAACTGTCACCCTCTCTGTCAATGTGCAGATGGTATTTCCAGCACAATGTGAATTATGGAAGTGGAGAAACTCCAATGAACGAACCGATACCTCACAGAATGGGTATAGATTTTCTGAGTTAAAAAATGGATATCAGATTCATGACTGCTCACGCTCTCCAATGGTGACCAGATCCATAATACAGAATACATGGAATGGTGAGAGGAACCCTAGTTCTATAATCATTCTTGTGGAGAATAACCTAACTATGTCTATAGTGAGTTGGTCTCGGTCTGATGTAGTCTAATCACAAATGAGACAAGACCTTAAATGACAAAAGATGAAAATGTGTTAATCTCGCCCCAAATCAATTTGAGTATGATCACACTGTAAGAGAAGAACTATCCCTCCATCTCTTTCCCATGGCTTCTTTCTTTACCCCCTGTCTGTGTGGTAAAGCACCGTTTGACTCTGGCCTGATGCCATGGATGAGCCGTATTGGAATGTTGACACAGTCGAGCAATGCTGTACTTGTGGTCTCATTACG
Source organism: Salmo trutta (assembly GCF_901001165.1). Lineage (NCBI taxonomy): Eukaryota > Metazoa > Chordata > Actinopteri > Salmoniformes > Salmonidae > Salmo > Salmo trutta. The sequence goes on from NC_042963.1 coordinate 40,228,462, forward strand.
CTGGAGGATACTGCTTATGGAAAAGGAAACATTAGCATATTGTTTGAACTTGTGGCGGGGACCAAAAAATAAAACGTCTGTTTGCCCTCCTCAGTGTCCTCAGATAGGCTTCTACTGAGTCTACTGCGCCTGAAAACCACAATGGCTCTACCAGCTGTGTGTGCAGGACTGGGAGACTGAGGAGAATCTGATGGCATGCATCGCTAGCTGTGGATTTCATCGTCTGATATAGAGTCCAGTCTGTTCATTCGTAGGGTAAACATTTGTCCAGCGGCATATTTCGGTGCTCTGTAAATGCCAGACGTTTGACTAACAGTGAATGCCCTGCTGCCGGGTTTTAAGACGTGGCCTATTTATTTTTTGTGTTTGTATAAACAAGGTTAATACAGAACAGCTTATGTATTTTCCACATTCTCTAGGATGTTTTCTTTGGAACGACTTGTGTGAGGTTGAAAAAGTGCACTTACGCCTGACTCTGAGCTTCATGGCCTAACGCTAGTGCAGTGCCTCAGCCTAGCTTGGGCTGGCTGTGTGTGTAATAAAATGGATTAGCTTTAAAATGCGCTCTTTAAATCACTGGCTAATTAGCTGGCATTTCCGCACTGGAGAGCAGTGAATACTGACAAGCTGCGTGCAGTTGGGCTGCTGACTGCTGCTGACTGAGTTGAGCATTGTCACAGATCTCTTATGAAGTTTTTCCACATTTGACAGGGAGCCAAGTTATGTTCATTCAGTTTATGTTGGTCAAATAATAAAAATCACCAGGGAAGTTGGAGAAGTCAAGTCTTTGTCAGGTAACGTAGGACAATTTGTACTAGCCCTGATGTCTGGCCACTGTTTTCCTCCATTTGGAGAAAGAGACTCAGAGGGGCTATGGTACATTTCAGTGTCCAGGACAAGGAATGTCTCGTCAGCCATGTTTTTCTACTCTATCAGGTCGCTTTCAGGAGTGAGATAAAGTGACTGTTTGTAAGGAAGTACACAATTTGTGCTACCTATGGGGTTATTGCTACAGCACCTCAGTTGGCCCAGAAGCAATCTTGCTAGGATACAGCTCTGCAGCAGCGGTAGGCGGTAGGGATGTTATTTTTGCTTGATAGCGTTAGCTAGCGCTAGTCGGCTGTACCTGCGCGAAAACACCATTATTTTTCATCCTATAGTTTGTTCTCCATCTTCCTTTTAAATAGTGAGCCAACATGTTTTCAGCACTTTTTATTTCCATGACTGATCAAAACTCATTTTCTCATGCTCTCTCGTCTCTCTGCTGCAGACGTGCAGTGATTGTACAAAACATTGTACACTCAGTGCATGACCTAGACTGACCAGGTAAATCCAGGTGAAAGCTATTGATGTCACTTGTTAAATCCACTTCAATCAGTGTAGATGAAGGGGAGGAGACCGGTTAAAGATTTTTAAGCTTTGAGACAATTGAAACATGGATTGTGTATGTGTGCCATTCAGCGGGTGAATGGGCAAGACAAATTATTGTAGTGCCTTTGAACGGGGTATGGTAGTAGGTACCAGGCGCATCGGTTTGTATCAAGAACTGCAACACTGCTGGGTTAACTATTGATGCTTAGATAGCTATGGACTGGTGGCAAATATAGTTCATATATTTTATGATATACAGTACCAGTCAAAAGTTTGGACACCTACTCATTCAAGGGTTTTTCATTATTTTAACTATTTTCTACATTGTAGAATAATAGTGAAGACCTCAACTATGAAATAACACATATGGAATCATGTAGCAACCAATAACGTGTTAAACAAATCAAAATATATTTTAGATTCTTCAAAGTAGCCACCCTTTGCCTTGATGACAGCTTTGCACACTCTTGGCATTCTCTCAACCAGCTTCATGAGGAATGCTTTTCCAACAGTCTTGAAGGAGTTCCCACAAATGCTGAGCACAGATTTCCACCGGTCTAATGTCTATTGCTCGTGTTTCTTGGCCCAAGCAAGTCTCTTCTTATTGGTGTACTTTAGTAGGGTTTTCTTTGCAGAAATTTGACCATGAAGGCCTGATTCACGCAGTCGCCTCTGAACAGGTGATGTCGAGATGTCTGTTACTTGAACTCTGAAGCATTTATTTGGTAACTCTAATGAATTTATCCTCTTCAGCAGAGGTAACTCTGGGTCTTCCTTTCCTGTGGCAGTCCTCATAAGAGCCAGTTTCATCATAGTGCTTGATGGTTTTTGTGACTTTATTTTCTTTGTTTTTTATTTCACCTTTATTTAACCAGGTAGGCTAGTTGAGAACAAGTTCTCATTTACAACTGCGACCTGGCCAAGATAAAGCAAAGCAGTGCAACACAAACAACAACACAGAGTTACACATGGAATAAACAAACATACAGTCAATAACACAATACAAAAAGTCTATATACAGTGTGTGCAAATGAGGTAAGATAAGGGAGGTAAGGCATTAAATAGGCCATAGTGACGAAATAATTACAATTTAGCAATTAAACACTGGAGTGATGGATGTGCAGAAGATGAATGTGCAAGTAGAGATACTGGGGTGCAAAGGAGCAAAACATTTAAAAAATAAATAAATAACAGTATGGGGATGAGGTAGTTGGATGGGCTATGTACAGGTGCAGTGATCTGTGAGCTGCTCTGACAGCTGATGCTTGAAGTTAGTGAGGGAGATATGAGTCTCCAGCTTCAGTGATTTTTGCAGTTCGTTCCAGTCATTGGTAGCAGAGAACTGGAAGGAAAGGCAGCCAAAGGAGGTGTTGGCTTTGGGGATGACCAGTGAAATATACCTGCTGGAGCGCGTGCTACGGGTGGGTGCTGCTATGGTGACCAGTGAGCTGAGATAAGGCGGGTCTTTACCTAGCAAAGACTTATAGATAACCTGGAGCCAGTGGGTTTGGCGACGAGTATGAAGCGAGGGCCAGCCAACGAGAGCGTACAGGTCGCAGTGGTGGGTAGTATATGAGGCTTTGGTAACGAAATGGATGGCACTGTGATAGACTGCATCCAATTTGCTGAGTAGAGTTTTGGAGGCTATTTTGTAAATGACATTGCCGAAGTCAAGGATCAGTAGGATAGTCAGTTTCACTAGGGTATGTTTGGCAGCATGAGGCTTTGGCAGCATGAGGCTTTGTTGCGAAATAGGATGCCGATTCTAGATTTAATTTTGGATTGGATGCTTAATGTGAGTCCGGAAAGAGAGTTTACAGTCTAACCAGACACCCAGGTATTTGTAGTTGTCCACATATTCTAAGTCAGAACCGTCCAGAGTAGTGATGCTGGACAGGTGGGCAGGTGCGGGCAGTGATCGGTTGAAGAGCATGCATTTAGTTTTACTTGCATTTAAGAGCAGTTGGAGGCCACAGAAGGAGAGTTGTATGGCATTGAAGCTCTTGAAGAAACTTTCAAAGTTCTTGAAATTGTCCGCCGGATTGCCTGACCGTCATGTCTTAAAGTAATGATGGACTGTCATTTCTCCTGGTTTATTTATTTATTTGAGCTGCTAACATAACTGCAAAAAGGTTTTCTAATGATCAATTAGCCTTTTAAAATGATCAACTTGGATTAGCTAACACAACGTGCCATTGGAACACAGGAGTGATGGTTGCTGATAATGGGCCTCTGTACGCCTATGTAGATATTCCATTACAAAATCAGCCGTTTCCAGCTACAATAGGCATTTACAACAATAACAATGTCAACACTGTATTTCTGATTAATTTGATGTTATTTTAATGGTCAAAAGGTGTGCTTATCTTTCAAAAACAAGGACATTTCTAAGTGACCCCAAACTTTTGAACGTGTGTGTGTGTGTGTGTGTGTGTGTGTGTGTGTGTGTGTGTGTGTGTGTGTGTGTGTGTGTGTGTGTGTGTGTGTGTGTGTGTGTGTGTGTGTGTTAATGCCCATGATTTTGGAATGAGATGTTCGACAAGCAGGTGTCCACATACTTTTGGTAATGTTGTGTGTGTGTGTTGGGAAAGTATTCAGACCACTTGACATTTTGTTACGTTATTCAGAAATGTATTAAATTCATTTTCCCTCATCAATCTACACACAATACCCCATAATGACATAGAGAAAACAGTTTTTTTTAGAGATTTTAGCTAATGCTTTAAAAATAAAAAACATACCTTATTTACATAAGTATTCAAGAAATTGTAATTGAGCTCAGGTGCATCCTGTTTCCATTGATCATCCTTGATGTTTCTACAACTTGATTGGAGTCCACCTGTGTTACATTAAATTGATTGGACATGATTTGGAAAGGCACACACCTGTCTATACAGTGCATGTCAGAGCAAAAACCAAGCCCTGAGGTCGAAGGAATTGTCCGTAGAGTTCAGAAACAGGATTGTGTCAAGGCACAGATCTGTGGAAGGGAATAAAAAGACATAAACAGCTGCAGCATTGAAGGTCCCCAAGAACACCGTGGCCGCCATCATTCTTAAATGGAAGAAATTTGGAACCACCAATACTCTTCCTAGAGCTGACCACCCAGCCAAACTGAGAAATCGTGGGAGATAGGCCTTGGTCTGGGAGGTGACCAACAACATGATGGTCACTCTGCCAGAGCTCCAGAGTGCCTCTGTGGAGATGGGTGAACCTTCCAGAAGGACAACCATCTCTGCAGCACTCCACCAATCAGGTCTTTATGGTAGAGTGTGTAAGGACTGTCGTCGTAAGAAAACCAAGATGCAGCGGAGGATGTGTATTCATATTAAAGATTTAATCAAATGAACCATTATAAACAAAATACTCGACAGAAACATGAACATAACAAAAAACAATCACCCACAAACCCCAAAGGAAAAAACAGGCTACTTATGTGTGACTCCCAATCAGCAACAACGAACTACAGCTGTGCCTGATTGGGAGCCACACACGGCCAAACAAAAGAAACGAGCCACCATAGAAGAATGAACATAGAATGCCCACCCAATGAAACACCCTGGCCTAAAAAAAAACTTTCTATGGCCAGGGCGATACAGAGTGGCACCTAAAGGCCTCTCAGACCGTGAGAAACAAGATTTTTTTTAAACTATTTGGCCTTAATACCAAGCGTCACGTTTGGTTAATACCAAGCATCATGTTTGGAGGAAACCAGGCACCGCTCATCACCTGGCCAATACCATCCCTACGGTGAAGCATGGTGGTGGCAGCATCATGCTGTGGGGATGTTTCCCAGTCACTGCCGCTGAAAGACTAGTCTGGATCGAGGGAAAGATGGCCCAGACTTGAACCCGATCAAACATCTCTGGAGAGACCTGAAAATAGCTGTACAGCAATGCTCCCCAACCAACCTGACAGAGCTTGAGAGGATCTGCAGAGAAGAATGGGAGAAACTCCCCAAATACAGGTGTGCCAAGCTTGTAGCGTCATACCCAAGAAGACTTGAGGCTGTAATCGCTGCCAAAGGTTCTTCAACAAAGTACTGAGTGAAGGATCTGAATACTTATGTAAATGTGATATTTCAGTTTTTTGTTTTTGAATTAATTTGCACAAAAAAAAAAGTTTTTGCTTTGTCATTATGGGGTATTGTGTGTAGATTGGGGGGGCAGTTTAATTCATTTTAGAATAAGGCTGTGACATAATTTTGTTGGGAAAAAGTAATGGGGTCTGATTACTTTCCGAAGGCACTATATATTTTTTAGGGGGTAGATCAGCTTTAATAATGCAGCTAGATTGTAGCTTCTATCAATATAATTGTCTGCGTCACTTCCAATCCCCCATTATATTATTTATATATCGTTTTTTGTTATATATTTACCTTTATTATTTTCCCCTAACCCTACCACCCCTCCCTAATTGGTGTAAACTAATGGACAACCACAATTAGGCTTCTACTTCCAGCTTATACATACTATATACGTTATGTATTTGCCATAAATTCTACAAACCTATTTTTGCTTTGTCATTATGGGGTTGTGTGTGTGTGTGTGTGTGTGTGTGTGTGTGTGTGTGTGTGTGTGTGTGTAGATTGATGAGGGGAAAAAAACGAACTGACTGTTTTCCTGTGTGGACAGTACTCTCTCCTCATTGCTCCACTCCAGAGCAGACAGACACCATGACACTCTATCAGCCTCCAGCTGGGTCAGCAGCTCTTTTACCCACTTCTCTCTTTTCCTCCCAGAATGCAGTGGGAGAGAGCAACAACAGGCCCCACAGCAGAGTGGCCAGAGCCCTGTCCTAGGGAGTGACAGTCAGTTAGTCAGTCAATGACAGTACCATTGCTGTTTGCAAAATGAACACATTAAACATACACACACACACACATTATGCAGTACTGTTTGTTTAGGGAATGTCAGAGGGATGGAATGGAGAGGGGTATAATTGAATTATTTATATAGCCAAGGCCACCCCTGAGAGGGAGCGACTTGAATAGACAAGATTTCTTTCCCCCATCAAACAAAGCGAATCGGTTAAAGAGACTTCCCTTTTTGTGTCTCATAGGATTTAAATGACCCTTCATTCGTAGTGAAATGATCCAAATATACAATAAACACTCCCAATTTCAGATAGTAGCTGTCATTCCACCTTTGTAAATGCCATTTGCAATTGTAAAATCATAATATAATATACCATTTAGCAAACATTTCTATCCAAATCAACTTACAATCATGTGTGCATACATATTTCGTATGAGTGGCCCCAGCATGAATCTGGGCTGAATCAAACCCACAATACTGGGTTAGGAAGCACCATGCTCAACCCACTAAGCGACAGAGGACCAACTGTTTACTGTATCAGCTGACATTATAGCCTCACTCACCAGGCAATTAATTAGCCTACTAACTATAACAGTTTGCAATCCACCCAGAGAGAGACTTCCATTAAAGCTAGTGAGGCGGCTTATTAATGAAAAAGTCTTATCGTAAAGGACTTTGCTATTTCAGATAAGGCCTCTGCTGCTGTGTAAAGACACCGCATAGTGGGATTAATTATCCTTACTTGTCGCTACTGTATGAAGCGACAGAGTTTTATATGGTTATAATGGCTTTTCAATGGAGTTGGGCTGTCAGGACAGTTACTTTCTTCTGCACACACGTAGTCATGCATGCAGCTACGCACGCCCACACGCGTAAGCACAAACAGCTAATGAGATTCCTCTCTCCCTCTTTCTCCCTCTTTCTCCCTCTCTCCCTCTCTCTCCCTCTTATCTCCTCCGAGGACAGTTGTTTACTCTCCCTCTTTCTCCCTCTTTCTCCCTCTTTCTCCCTCTTTCTCCCTCTTATCTCCTCCGAGGACAGTTGTTTACTCTCCCTCCTTTCTACCTGTGTCGTCCTCTCATTGGTTTAACCGAATTCCTGCATTGGGTAGAAATAATGACATTGAGAGAGTTTCCTGCCATTATGTAGGGTAGTTAGCAGAGTCCCAGAGGTCACTGTGCTGCCATGGCCCTCGTCACCTCCACACACACACACACACACACCTCACACTTAAGCACACTAGCTCTGATCGCATTTAGTCGACTGGTCGATTGTTTGGTTGATAGGCTGTTGGTCAACCAAGATTTCTTTAGTCGACCAGACACCTGTCTGATTCGTGCCTGTCTCGGTGGACTAATCCATTGTGTATGGCTATATTATGTGACGGTATTTTATTACCAGTGTATCATAAAATACGGTATACCGCCCTGCCCTACAATAGCCTAACTGTTAAATGTGCCTGGCTTTAGAAATCATCCATATACAGTGCCTTCGGAAAGTATTCAGACCCCTTGACTTGTTCCATATGTTATGTTACAGCCTTATTCTGAAATTGATTAAATAACAAATCCTCAGCAATCTACACACAATACCCCATATTGACAAAGCGAAAACATGTTTTTTTTTTCATATTAGCAAATTGATAAAAATAAAGACACCTTATTTACATAAGGATTCCGACCTTTTGCTATGAGATTTGAAATTGAGCTCTGTTGCATCCTGTTTCCATGCACCTGGCTACAGCTGAGGCTCTGGTCAAGGTAGGGGATGGAGAAGGGGCGTCCCGCCCTGTGCTGTATCGAGCCCTGGTGGAGAAGTACATTGTAAGCATGACAGACATGGATGGAAGAGGAGCAGGCATCACCTGCATCAACAGCGTGGTGGAGAAGTACATTGTAAGCATGACAGACATGGATGGAAGAAGAGCAGGCATCACCTGCATCAACAGCGTCCTCATCCTTGATGTTTCTACAACTTGATTGGAGTCCACCTGTGGTAAATTCAATTGATTGCACATGATTTGGAAAGGCACACACCTGTCTATATATGGTCCCACAGTTGACAGTGCGTATCCGAGCAAAATCCAATCCATGAGGTCGAAGGAATTGTTCGTGGAGCGCCGAGACAGCATTGTGACGAGGCACAGATATGAGGAAGTGTACCAAAAAATGTCTGCAGCATTGAAGGTCCCCAAGAACACAGTGGCCGCCACCATTCTTAAATGGAATAAGTTTGGAACTACCAAGACTCTTCCTAGAGCTGGCTGCCTGGCCAAACTGAGCAATCGGGGGAGAAGGGCCTTGGTCAGGGAGGTGACCAAGAACCTGATAGTCACTCTGACAGAGCTCCAGAATTCCTCTGTGGAGATGGGAGAACCTTCCAGAAGGACAAACATCTCTGCAGCACTCCACCAATCAAGCCTTTATGGTTGAGTGGCCAGACGGAAGCCACTCCTCAGTAAAAGGCACATGACAGCCCGCTTGGAGTTTCCCAAAAGGCACCTAATGACTCTCAGTCCATGAGAAACAAGATTATCTGGTCTGATGAAACCAAGATTGAACTCTTTGCCAAGTGTCACGTCTGGAGGAAACCCTGCACCATCCCTACGGTGAAGCATGGTGGTGGCAGCATCATGCTGTGGAGATGTTTTTCAGCGGCAGGAACTGGTAGACTAATCAGGATCAAGGCAAAGCTGAACGGAGCAAAGTACAGAGAGATCCTTGATGAAAACCTGCTCCAGAGTGCTCAGGTCCTCAGACCTGGGGTGAAGGTTCACCTTCCAACAGGACAACTACCCTAAGCACACAGCCAAGACAACGCAGGAGTAGCTTCGGTACAAGTCTCTGAATGTGCTGGAGTGGCCCAGCCAGAGCCCGGACTTGAACCCGATCGAACCTCTCTGGAGAGACCTGAAAGTAGCTGTGCAGCAACGCTCCCCATCCTACCTGACAGAGCTTGAGAGGATCTGCAGAGAAGAATAGGAGAAACTCCCCAAATACAGGTGTGCCAAGCTTGTAGCGTCATACCCAAGAAGAATCGATGCTGTAATCACTGCTAAAGGTGCTTCAACAAAGTACTGAGCAAAGGGTCTGAATACTTATGTAAATGTGATATTTCAGTTTACATTTGTTTATAAAGTATCAAAAAATTCTAAAAACCTGTTTTGCTTTTTCATTATGGGGTATTGTGTGTAGATTTGAGGGGGGGGGGCGATTTAATACATTTTAGAATAAGGCTGTAACGTTACAAAATGTGGTCTGAATATTTTCTGAAAGCACTGTATATCGACAGAAATAAGATAGATCTTGCTTCTGTTGCCTTTTTGAGTGTTTGTTTAGTAGCCTACTGATTCCGTGAGCACCAAGCCTCATGCAACGTCAAAATGTCGGGTAAAGCAATTTCACAGATTCAGCTGTTTTGAATTTTATTATTATGATAATGTCATACTCGTCGTAGTGATGGGACCAAACTGCAGCGGGTATATGTATGCTCATCTTATTTTATTGTAATAAAACAAAACAAAAACACTTATTCTAAACAAACAACGAAAAACAGTCCTGTAAGGTACACTGACAATACATGGAAACAACTACCCACAAAACCCATGGAAAAACACCCCTACTAAATAGGACCTTCAATTAGAGGCAACGAGGAACAGCTGCCTCCAATTGAAGGTCAACCCAAGAAACTTAAACATAGAAATAGACACACTAGAATAAACATAGAAATATACTAACATAGAACATAAACACATAAAACAAACACCCCGTGCCACGCCCTGACCAAACTACAATAACAAATAACCCCCTTTACTGGTCAGGACGTGACAGATAATCAATATAGTAATAAGTAATGTCGTTATCATTAGTAGTCTTTGTATAGTAGCCTTGTATAACCACCATCGAGCTGTCGGCCTGAGAGCGCATCCTGTTTAGTCTTAATACCATAACTTATTTAGGCCTATATTTCAATAGACTACTGTATCAGTCAATCAATCAATCATTCATTCGTTAATTCCATCACACTGCGTACAGGACATTAATGCTTTGAAATGCAATCAAGCATTTTAGTTTTCAATTAAATAACAAAGGGAGCTTTGAATAATTAGCCTAAACAATAAATAAACTGCAATTCAAGAATGCTTGAAACTGTTTTTAGTATGCTGTAATAAAGGCTTTATATATCTTTTTTTTTGTTAGAACAGACTCTCTGGTACAGTTATTTAGTGTCGTTTACACTGTTCCAAAAGATCCCCATTAATAATACATCTAACAGCAACTGTTTGGAACACACAATACTCACTCACTGCTTCCTCCTATACCCTCTTTTGTCTTGATCTGCAGTAGTTTCCACAACTAAGTCATATCTTCACAGATCTGACTTCCCCTTTCCCTCCTGAGCAACCAGTAAACATTCACCCATTTCGAGTTTCTTTTTCATGTCCTCCGCATCCATTTCGCTGTCACGTGTCATGGTGTTCATAGTTTGTTATAACCAATTTATTGATGTGATTATGATAGGCTGTCGGTCAGGCCCTATTTGTCACATGCATGCGATGTTTCACGTAAAGAGAGCAAGGGTTGAGGGAATAGGGAATGTTTTTCCAAAAACAAATTAGGGATTTCGGTAACAGAACTTTTCAGTCAGAAGCGAACAAGAAACTAAATGGCTGTAATGATGTTGCAGCTTCCTCATGGACAGGCCAATAAACACGTGTTGTGCTGTGGTGCCTTTTCACTGCAGTAGGGAGGAGAGCGAGACCACGTTCACCAGTCACACAGTGTGACCATCTTGAGTCATTTGTGTGTCTTCGTTATCTAATCAAAGTGTGCTTAAAGCATCAGACAAGCTCAGTGCATATGTAGTTGACGTTATTCAAACAAATACGGTTTGTCTGTCTATATATGGAAAAATAAGTTTAAACATTTTGACCGATCGATTGGTCGAAAGAACAGGACAAGACTCGGTCGACCCAAGATATTCTTTGTTGTTGTCAGGGACAGCCCTAAAACGCATGCACGCCCGCGCGTACACACACACACACACACACACACACACACACACACACACCGCCTAAGTCAATGACCTGTCACTTGGTCCAGCAGTATGTCTCAATAGCCAGCACACAACCCCACTATTAGGCCATTGATTTATTACAACAGCTACTGTTCATTCAATGGCTCCCACAGTGTTTCCATCTACACTAGTTACACATTTGGAATAAGGACCCTTTTAGGTCCCAAAGCCTTTTCTCCATTCATTCTGGCATTTCGGGGACTGTAATTGTAAGTTCCTGTCCGTTGTTCATTACAGCCATTATGCGCAACAAAGCGTGTGATGAAAGAAGGCTGTGTGGTGATTCATCAGCTGTCTCTTTTAGGGTGCATCCCTAATTGCACCCTATTCCCAATCCCTATATAGTGCACTACTGTTGACTAGGGGCCCATATGACTCTGGTCAAAAGTAGACGGCCGTACGGACACACACTGTAGTGCACCCCTCTCTCAGCAGAGCCCCTCCACTAGCGGATGGGGATATTAAAAGGCCCAGTTATCTAATTATCTAACCCGCGGTCACAGCTGATGTCCCATGACCAAGCTCATTACAGTAGAGACCGGCCAATCACATACTCAAGTGTACACACACACACACACACACACACACACACACACACACACACACACACACACACACACACACACACACACACACACACACACAGTAGACCCACATGTGCATGCACACACAAACACTCACTTTCAAAATCAAATCAAATCAAATTTATTTATATAGCCCTTCGTACATCAGCTGAAATCTCAAAGTGCTGTACAGAAACCCAGCCTAAAACCCCAAACAGCAAGCAATGCATGTGAAAGAAGCACGGTGGCTGGGAAAAACTCCCTAGGAAAAACTCCTGAGAAAGGCCAAAAACCTAGGAAGAAACCTAGAGAGGAACCAGGCTATGAGGGGTGGCCAGTCCTCTTCTGGCTGTGCCGGGTGGATATTATAACAGAACATGGTCAAGATGTTAAAATGTTCGTAAATGACCAGCATGGTCAAATAATAATAATCATTGTAGTTGTCGAGGGTGCAACAAGCACGTCCGGTGAACAGGTCAGGGTTCCGTAGCCGCAGGCAGAACAGTTGAAACTGGAGCAGCAGCATGGCCAGGTGGACTGGGGACAGCAAGGAGTCATCATGCCAGGTAGTCCTGAGGCATGGTCCTAGGGCTCAGGTCCTCCGAGAGAAAGAAAGAAAGAAAGAAAGAGAGAATTAGAGAGAGCATATTTACATTCACACCGGACACCGAATAAGACAAGAGAATACTCCAGATGTAACAGACTGACCCTAGCCCCCCGACACATAAACTACTGCAGCATAAATACTGGAGGCTGAGACAGGAGGGATCAGAAGACACTGTGGCCCCATCCGATGATACCCCCGGACAGGCCCAAACAGGCAGGATATAACCCCACCCACTTTGCCAAAGCACAGCCCCCACACCACTAGAGGGATATCTACAACCACCAACTTACCGTCCGAAGACAAGGCCGAGTATAGCCCACAAAGATCTCCGCCACGGCACAACCCAAGGGGGGGGGCGCCAACCCAGACAGGAAGACCACGTCAGTGGCTCAACCTACTCAAGTGACGCACCCCTCCCATGGATGGCATGGAAGAACACCAGTAAGTCAGTGACTCAGCCCCTGTAAAAGGGTTAGAGGCAGAGAATCCCAGTGGGAAGAGGGGAACCGACAAGGCAGAGACAGCAAGGGCGGTTCGTTGCTCCAGCCTTTCCGTTCACCTTCACACTCCTGGGCCAGACTATACTTAATCATAGGACCTACTGAAGAGATAAGTCTTCAGTAAAGACTTAAAGGTTGAGACTGAGTCTGCGTCTCTCACATGGGTAGGCAGACCATTCCATAAAAATGGAGCTCTATAGGAGAAAGCCCTACCTCCAGCCGTTTGCTTAGAAATTCTAGGGACAATTAGGAGGCCTGCGTCTTGTGACCGTAGCGTACGTGTAGGTATGTACGGCAGGACCAAATAGGAAAGATAGGTAGGAGCAAGCCCATGTAATGCTTTGTAGGTTAGCAGTAAAACCTTGTACAGCACTTTGAGATTTCAGCTGATGTACGAAGGGCTATATAAATAAATTTGATTTGATTTGATTTGGAAGGGCATCAAGGAATCTTTGGGTTGTCTGAGAATTTATAGCACGACTTTTAATCTTCCTTGGTTGGGGTCTGAGCAGATTATTTGTTGCAATTGTAAACGCAATAAAATGGTGGTCCGATAATCCAGGATTATGAGGAAAAACATTAAGATCCACAACATTTATTCCATGGGACAAAACTAGGTCCAGAGTATGACTGTGGCAGTGAGTAGGTCCAGAGACATGTTGGACAAAACCCACTGAGTCGATGATGGCTCCGAAAGCCTTTTGGAGTGGGTCTGTGGACTTTTCCATGTGAATGTTAAAGTCACCAAAAATTAGAATATTATCTGCTATGACTACAAGATCCGATAGGAATTCAGGGAACTCAGTAAGGAACACTGCATATGGCCCAGGAGGCCTGTAAACAGTAGCTATAAAAAGTGATTGAGTAGGCTGCATAGATCTCATGACTAGAAGCTCAAAAGACGAAAACGTCATTGTTTTTTTTTTTGTAAATTGAAATTTGCTATCGTAAATGTTAGCAACACCTCCGCCTTTGCCGGATGCACGGGGGGTATGGTCACTAGTGTAACCAGGGGGTGAGGCCTCATTTAACACAGTAAATTCATCAGGCTTAAGCCATGTTTCAGTCAGGCCAATCACATCAAGATTATGATCAGTGATTAGTTCATTGACTATAACTGCCTTGGAAGTGAGGGATCTAACATTAAGTAACCCAATTTTGAGATGTGAAGTATCACAATCTCTTTCAATAATGGCAGGAATGGAGGAGGTCTTTATACTAGTAAGATTACTGAAGCGAACACCGCCATTTTTAATTTTGCCCAACCTAGATCGAGGCACAGACACGGTCTCAATGGGGAAAGCTGAGCTGACTACGCTAACTGTGCTAGTGGCAGACTCCACTAAGCTGGCAGGCTGGCTAACAGCCTGTTGCCTGGCCTGCACCCTATTTCATTGTGGAGCTAGAGGAGTTAGAGCCCTGTCTATGTTCGTAGATAAGATGAGAGCACCCCTCCAGCTAGGATGGAGTCGGTCACTCCTCAGCAGGCCAGGCTTGGTCCTGTTTGTGGGTGAATCCCAGAAAGAGGGCCAGTTATCTACAAATTCTATCTTTTGGGAGGGGCAGAAAACAGTTTTCATCCAGCGATTGAGTTGTGAGACTCTGCTGTAGAGCTCATCACTCCCCCTAACTGGGAGGGGGCCAGAGACAATTAATCGATGCCGACACATCTTTCTAGCTGATTTACACGCTGAAGCTATGTTGCGCTTGGTGACCTCTGACTGTTTCATCCTAACATCGTTGGTGCCGACGTGGATAACAATATCTCTATACTCTCTACACTCGCCAGTTTTAGCTTTAGCCAGCATCGTCTTTAGATTAGCCTTAACGTCGGTAGCCCTGCCCCCTGGTAAACAGTGTATGATCGCTGGATGATTAGTTTTAAGTCTAATACTGCGGGTAATGGAGTCGCCAATGACTAGGGTTTTCAATTTGTCAGAGCTAATGGTGGGAGCCGTCGGCGTCTCAGACCCCACAGCGGGAGGAGCAGAGACCAGAGAAGTCTCGGCCTCCGACTCCGACTCGCTTAACGGGGAGAACCGGTTGAAAGTTTCTGTCGGCTGAATAAGCGACACCGGTTGAGCATTCCTACAGCGTTTCCCTCCAGACGCCATGAGAAAGATGTCCGGCTGCGGGGACCGTGCGAGGGGGTTTATACTAACGTTACTATCTGTACTTGCTGGTGGCACAGACGCTGTTTCATCCTTTTCTACACTGAAATTACCCTTGCCTAACGATTGCGTCTGAAGCTGGGCTTGCAGCACAGCTATCCTTGCCGTAAGGCGATCGTTCTCCTGTATATTATGAGTACAACGACTGCAATTAGAAGGCATCATGTTAATGTTACTTAGCTTCGGCTGTTTGAAGTCCTGACGAACCATGTCCAGATAAAACCTCCGGGGTAGGAAAGTTGAATGAAAAAAAAAAAGAAAAGTTGAGTGAGGGAAAAAGTAAAAATATACGGTAATGAAAAAGTAAAAACCGTCAGGTAGCAAAGTAAAAACGTAAAAATATACGGAAAAAGTAAAAATATACGGTAATGAAAAAGTAAAAACCGTCAGGTAGCAAAGTAAAAACGGCAACAAAAACGCACAGCAGCGTAAACAAGTCTGCAAGTTGTGACCGGAAACAGGAAGTGGAGTAGAGGGGTAGTATTGGTAGTGGAGTAGCCCTCGCCCTCGCCCTCTCATACATACTAGGCTAAAATAACACACACTTGCGAACACACAGGCAGGAACAGAGAATAAATGAAAGAACGCCACTCCACTGAAGCATAAGGCAGGAAAGATTTACGGTAACTGCAGTCTTGAGAGTGTGTGTGTGATGCTGTCCAGCAACTCTGTCATAAGTCTTCTATTGCCATAACTGTTTGTTTCTTCCTGGTAACTTCCCTGCCAATGCCATGTTCTGTACATGTTTCCCCCATGCGTCACTTATGCTTTTAGCTAAATTTGATTATTCCTTTTATGAAAAATGGCCTTGCGTTTGGCAGTCACCAGGATGTTTTTCATTTCCTGTCCTGTCTTTTGTCACATGCACTATAGTTCCTGTTTTCCAAACTTCCCAGAGAGTTCTGAGAGAGCGAGCGAGAGAGACGGAATGTTACAGCTCTGTGGTCCGGGATGTTTTGTCCGCTTCCAGCAGCTATCATCAAAGAGTTATGTAGTTCAGGGATGCAGCATTGGCCATGTGCCAGGGTGAGGGTACAGAGTTTCACCTGTTGCGTTGACAAGTGTGGGTGTGCTGCCTGTCTTTGCTGACTGACCTTCGGGGTGGAGCTCTTCCAGAGTTCCAGAGGAGAGCTTCCATATGGTTCCTGCCAGCTGGCCCTAAGGCCTCAGGACCTGGCCTTTCTTCTGTCCTCCTTCCTCTCCTCGGCTAACTGCTCTGCTCCACAGCAATGTTTTAGATTAAATTTAGGAATTCAGCCTGCTGCAGGCCGCTGCTTAAGCACAGCCATGTCTCACTCTGTCTGTCACTTTCTCTCTTTCTCCCTCTTAGCCTCATTTCTTTTCCTCTTTCTGTATTGTCTCTTGTAATGCTCTATTCTAAAACTTTACTACATGTAAAGTAACTTCTCTAACAAGGAAGTCTTTAGTTTCCTAAGTTTACTTAAGCTTGTGGCGGGCTCTCTCCCCTGTTGCGAGAAGTCAGATCAGCTTAAAACATTGCTCCAGCTATGCCCCAGAAATGTTGTTGATACACACTCTCCAACCCAACTCCCCCACAGGTGCAGTGTGCACTCGGTGCTGATATATAGTGCATGCTATTATATAGGGCACTCATCACCTGGGGAGGGCTGTGGAAGCTAATACTTACTAGCTAATACTTTTTTGTGATTTTATTTTATTTTATTTCACCTTTATTTAACCAGGTAAGCTAGTTGAGAACAAGTTCTCATTTACAACTGCGACCTGGCCAAGATAAAGCAAAGCAGTGTGACACAAACAACAACAACACAGAGTTACACATGGAATGAACAAGCGTACAGTCAATAACGCAATAGAAAAAAAGAAAGTCTATATACAGTGTGTGCAAATGGCGTGAGGAGGTAAGGCAATAAATAGGCCATAGTAGCGAAGTAATTACAATTTAGCAGATTAACACTGGAGTGATAGATGAGCAGATGATGATGTGCAAGTAGAGATACTGGTGTGCAAAAGAGCAGAAAAGTAAATAAAATCAATATGGGGTTGAGGTAGGTAGATTGGGTGGGCTATTTACAGATGGACTATGTACAGCTGCAGTGATCAGTTAGCTGCTCAGATAGCTGATGTTTAAAGTTAGTGAGAGAAACATAAGTCTCCAGCTTCAGCGATTTTTACAATTCATTCCAGTCACTGGCAGCAGAGAACTGGAAGGAAAGGCAGCCAAAGTAGGTGTTGGCTTTGGGGATGACCAGTGAGATATACCTGCTGGAGCGCGTGCTACGGGTGGGTGTTGTTATCATGACCAGTGAGCTGAGATAAGGCGGAGCTTTACCTAGCATAGACTTATAGATGACCTGGAGCCAGTGGGTCTGGCGATGAATATGTAGCGAGGGCCAGCCGACGAGAGCATACAGGTCGCATTGATGGGTGGTATAAGGGGCTTTGGTAACAAAATGGATGGCACTGTGATAGACTGCATCCAGTTTGCTGAGCAGAGTATTGGAAGCTATTTTGTAGATGACATCGCCGAAGTCGAGGATCAGTAGGATAGTCAGTTTTACTAGGGGAAGTTTGGCGGCGTGAGTGAAGGAGGCTTTGTTGCAAAATAGAAAGACGATTCTAGATTTGATTTTGGATTGTAGATGTTTAATACGAGTCTGGAAGAAGAGTTTACAGTATAACCAGACACCTAGGTATTTGTAGTTGTCCACATATTCTAGGTCAGAACCGTCCAGAGTAGTGATGCTAGTCGGGGGGGCGGGTGCGCGCAGCGAATGGTTGAAAAGCATGCATTTGGTTTTACTAGCATTTAAGAGCAGTTGGAGGCCACGGAAGGAGTGTTGTATGGCATTGAAGCTTGTTTGGAGGTTACTTAACACAGTGTCCAAAGAAGGGCCAGATGTATACAGAATGGTGTCATCTGCGTAGTTGGTGAACCAGGCGAGGCAGTCATTTGAGAAACCAAGGCTATTGAGTCTGCCGATAAGAATACGGTGATTGACAGAGTCGAAGCCTTGGCCAGGCTTGGGCCTGATCCACATTAAGAAGTCTTGAAACATCTCGCTAGATGAGTGTTGAGCAGACAGGACAGAGCTGTCAGGTAACTGAGACCTTGATCTCCAAGCACACATTTGCTTTTCACGTCACTTCCTGTTGAACGCGGAACAAGGGAGAGCTCGGTTAGTTATTTTGGAAAGTTTGTTGTTGTGAAAGTCTATAGAAAAAGTTTGGTTACTAGATAGCTACCTTTTGAGTTTTGATCCTGTGATGCGGTTGGCATCAGTTGCTGGGACCACTACTATCTGTCCAGTGATCCTGCCGGGTCTGAGAGCTGCTTGGCGTAGAAGCTAGCCTAGGTGCTAGCTAGCTGCCTAATCAAGCCAGCGGTGTTTTCTTGAGGGCTTGAACGCAGCACGCGACAGTTGGCCATTGTGGCTGAGACCGCTGATTGTCCCGGGCTTGTGGCTGTGTAGATCCCTGCTGTTTGTTTTTGTTTCAAATAAAATTAGATTTGTCACATGTGCCTAATACAACAGATGTAGACCTTACAGTGAAATGCTTACTTACAGGCCCTTAACCAACAATGGCAGTAAAAAAAAGTGAAAGTAAAAATAAAAGTAACACAATAAAATAACAATAACAAGGCTATATACATGGGGGGTAACGTAGCAATGTGTGGGGGTACAGGTTAGTTGAGGTAATATGTACATGTAGGTAGGGGTGAAGTGACTATGCAAAGATAATAAACAGCGAGTAGTGGCAGCGTAAAAAAAGGTGGTCAATGCAAATAGTCCAGGTAGCCATTTGATGTTTAGCAGTCTAATGGCTTGGGGGGTAGAAGCTGTTAAGGAGCCTTTTGGACCTAGGCTTGGTGCTGAGGTACTGCTTCCCATGCGGTAGCAGAGAGAACAGTTTATGATTAGGGTGGCTGGAGTCTTTGACAATTTTTAGGGCCTTCCTTTGACACCGCCTAGTATATAGGTCCTGGATGGCAAGAAGCTTGAACTCAGGGATGAACTGGTCCGTACACACTACCCTCTGTAGCGCCTTGCAGTCAGATGACGAGCATTTGCTATACCAGGCAGTGATGCAACCAGTCTGAATGCTCTCGATTGTGTAGCTGTATAACTTTTTGAGGATATGAGGACCCATGCTAAAACTTTTTAGTCTCCTGAGGGGGAATGGGTTTTGTCGTGCCCTCTTCACGACTGTCTTTGTGTGTATTGAGTATGGTAGTTTGTTGGTAATGTGAATTCCAGGGAACTTGAAGCTCTTGAACCGCTCCACGACAGCCCCATCGATGTGAATGGGGGTGTGTTTGGCCCCCATTCTCCTGTAGTCCACAATCCCTGCGACCTGCCCTGTCTGGAAGTGCAAGGAGTAACAGCGAAACAAAGACCAAAGCCAGTGGGAGTACCATTGAGGACAGTGGTGAAGGATCTCCATCACAGGTGAAGGATCTTTTAGATGAACAATAATTGTTCTACAAGCAGCTGTTACAACAAGAAAATAGCTTCAAGTGTTGTGTCTAAATACTGGTGGAGTCAACTAATAAAGTAATGGACGACTTGACCAGAGAGATCCAGGACCTGAGGAACAGTTTGAAGTTCTCCCAGGGTCAGCTCAATGAGTTTAAACAGGAGAACAGCAAGATGACAGCAATCTGTAAGTCATTGAGAGAGGACATCAGTTCTGAATGTGAATCCATGATAACAATGACTGAGAAATCGGATCTCGAGGGACAATCAAGGCAGAACAACATGGTTGTGGACGGAATTACAGAATCTCCACATGAGACCTGGACGGAGTCCGATGTGATTAATAAGAAGCATCCAGACGCTGCAT
Source organism: Salmo trutta (assembly GCF_901001165.1). Lineage (NCBI taxonomy): Eukaryota > Metazoa > Chordata > Actinopteri > Salmoniformes > Salmonidae > Salmo > Salmo trutta. The sequence continues at coordinate 40,248,391 of NC_042963.1, forward strand.
TTGATGAATTTATGAAATTATTATTATTGATTATTGATTAACATGCACCTGTTAAGAAACTGACTGTTAACTGTTAAGGCTCCATGGATTGATGAGGAATTGGAAAAACTGTATGGTTGAAAGAGATGGGGTAAAAGAAGTGTCTACGTCTGGGTGCACATATCACTGGCTGAGTTACTGCAACTTGAGAAATTGTGACTAAACTCAACAAAAAGAAGAAACTGTATTATGAAGCCAAGATCAATCAAATAAAGAATGCTTCCAAAAAAACTTTTGGAGTACTTTCAATGAAATTTTGGGAAGAAATACATTGTAAGTTTGAATTTTGGAAAGTTATTGTGGAGAGGTGGAAAAATCGGTATCGATCAATAATGACAAACCTCCTGGCATTGACAACTTAGATGGAAAGCTACTGAGGATTGAAGCTGACTCTATAGCCACTCCTATCTGTCATATCTTTAATCTGAGCCTAAAGGTAAGTCCTTATCCTCAGGCCTGGAGGGAAGGCAAATTCATTCCACTACCCAAGAGTGGTAAAGCAGACTTTACTGGTTCTATCAGCTTGCTGCCAGCTCTTAGTAAACTGTTGAAAACTGTGTTTGACCAATTATAATGCTGTTTCTCTGTAAACAAATTGACAACAGACTTTCAGCATGCTTATACAGAAGGGCACTCAACATCTACTGCACTGACACAAATTACTGATGATTTGTTGAAAGAAATTGATGTTAAGAAGATTGTGGGAGCTGTACTGTTAGATTTCAGTGCAGCCTTTGATATTATTGACCATAACCTGTTGTTGAGAAAACGTATGTGTTATGGCTTTTCAACCTCTGCCATATTGTGGATTCAGAGCTATCCATCTAATAGACCTCAGTGTTTTCTTTAATGGAAGCTTCTCTAATCTCAAATGTGCAAAGTGTGGTGTACCGCAGGGCTGCTCTCTAGGCCCTCTACTCTTTTCTGTTTTTACCAATGACCTGCCACTAGCATTAATCGTCCCACCTACTCAACAGCCAGTGTAATCCCGTGGCGCGATATTCAAATACCTTAGAAATGCTATTACTTCAATTTCTCAAACATATGACTATTTTACACCATTTTAAAGACAAGACTCTCGTTAATTTAACCACACTGTCCGATTTCAAAAAGGCTTTACAACGAAAGCAAAACATTAGATTATGTCAGCAGAGTACCCAGCCAGAAATAATCAGACACCCATTTTTCAAGCTAGCATATAATGTCACATAAACCCAAACCACAGCTAAATGCAGCACTAACCTTTGATCTTCATCAGATGACACACCTAGGACATTATGTTATACAATACATGCATGTTTTGGTCAATCAAGTTCATATTTATATCAAAAACCAGCTTTTTACATTAGCATGTGACTAGCATGGGACTAGCATTCCCACCGAACACTTCCGGTGAATTTACTAAATTACTCACGATAAACGTTCACAAAAACACAACAATTATTTTAAGAATTATAGATACAGAACTCCTATATGCACTCGCTGTGTCCGATTTTAAAATAGCTTTTCGGTGAAAGCACATTTTGCAATATTTTAAGTATATAGCCCGGCATCACAGGGCTAGCTATTTAGACACCCACCAAGTTTAGCCCTCACCAAAGTCAGATTTACTATAAGAAAAATGTTATTACCTTTGCTGTTCTTCGTCAGAATGCACTCCCAGGACTTCTACTTCAATAACAAATGTTGGTTTGGTCCCAAATAATCCATAGTTATATCCAAATAGCGGCGTTTTGTTCGTGCGTTCAAGACACTATCCGAATGGTAAATAAGGGTGACGCGCCCGACGCGTTTCGTGCAGTCACAAAAACTGGCTCTCATGAGAACCGCCACAGGAAAGGAAGACCCAGAGTTACCTCTGCTGCAGAGGATAAGTTCATTAGAGTTACCAGCCTGAGAAGTTGTAGCCTAAATAAATGCTTCACAGAGTTCAAGTAACAGACACATCTAAACATCAACTGTTCAGAGGAGACTGCATCATTCAGGCCTTCAGGGTCAAATTGCTGCAAAGAAACCACTGCTAAAGGACACCAATAATAAGAAGAGACTTACTTGGGCGAAGAAACACGAGCAGTGGACATTTGACCGGTGGAAATTTTTCCTTTGGTCTGATGAATCCAAATTTGAGATTTTTGGTTCCAACCGCCGTGTCTTTGTGAGACGCAGAGTAGATGAATGGAGGATCTCCGCATGTGTGGTTCCCACCGTGAAGCATGGAGGAGGAGGAGGTGTGATGGTGTCGGGGTGCTTTGCTAGTGACACTGTCTGTGATTTATTTAGAATTCAAGGCACACTTAACCAGCATGGCTACCACAGCATTCTGCAGCAATACGCCATCACATCTGGTTTCCGCTTAGTGGGACTATGGTTTGTTTTTCAACAGGACAATGACCCAACACACCTCCAGGCTGTGTAAGGGCTATTTGACCAAGAATGAGAGCGATGGAGTGCTGCATCAGATGACCTGGCCTCCACAATCCCCTGACCTCAACCCAATTGAGATGGTATGGGATGAGTTGGACCGTGGAGTGATGGAAAAGCAGCCAACAAGTGCTCAGCATATGTGGTAACTCCTTCAAGACTGTTGGAAAAGCATTAAGCTGGCTGAGAGAATGCCAAGAGTGTGCCAAGCTGTCATGGCAAAGGGTGGCTACTTGGAATAATCTCAAATATTTTGATTTGTTTAACACTTTTTTGGTTACTACATGATTCCATATGTATTATTTCATAGTTTTGATGTCTTCACTATTATTCTACAATGTAGAAAATAGTAAAAACTAAAGAAAAACCCTGGAATGAGTAGGTGTGTCCAAACCTTTGACTGGTATTGTACGTAAATTGTAAAGTCTTTTGTCTGTAATGTCTTTTTCGTTATGCTTTGGACCCCATTAAGACTAGCTGTCGCCATTGGCGTCGGCTCATGGGGATCCTAATAATCAAATCAGATGACAAAGACCGCCTTCAGAGAGCCAGGCAAGAGGGCACACACACACACGCGCACACACACCTCTGTTTCTTAGGGTGCCTGAACACATCCCTACATTTCCCTGTCTCTACTTGTCGGTGTCTCTGTCTTGTTTGTCTATGCAGTGATCAGTGTATGATAATGAAGTTGTGCACAGTCACTGTTCTGTTTTATATGAATGAACATGAGTCAAGTGAAAATCTTTCTGTAAAGAGGGTCATGTCCATTAGAGCACACTGTAGCAAAATGTTTTGCAATGGGAAACTAAAATTAGCATTTCTTATTGGACAAGCTCAGGTCGTCCTTCGCTGTTTTGGTCGGTTTTCTTCTGTTTGATACGTAATAATATGACCCAGTTGATTGACAAAATGTATCTTATAAATCCTTTTTAGGAAGGACCAGAACCTGCTGTCCCCGGTTAACTGCTGGTACCTGCTGCTGAACCAGGTGAGGAGGGAGAGCAAGGACCACGCCACCCTCAGTGACATCTACCTGAACAACGTCATCATGCGCTTCATGCAGATCAGCGAGGACTCCACACGCCTGCTCAAGAAGGTGAGATCTGCAATGTAGTTTGTACTCTTTGACCTTTGACCTGGCTAGATGTGGTCACAGAGAGGTTAGAGGTCAGACGAGGTGAGATCCCAGTGATCTCACGTAAGGAAGTGCAACTGATTAGGGACAGGAGTCGTTCCTTACCACTTGTCTTGAATTGATCATGGAGTTCTCCGGTACCTCGTTATATTGGATAAATCCTGGGCTCATTCACATAGTCAGGACAAAACTGGGCCCTGCTGCTAATAATACATTTATCAATCTACAGCCTTAGATACACTGGACTGCTCTCAGAGATTTGATGTATGGTTTTGGTGTATCAGTGGACTATTATGTTTCAAGTTGTGTTTGATGACATCTTGATGGTAGCTCAGTTGCTGGGTTGTGTACAGAGGACCCTCCTCATCCCACACAGCCCTGATCATAAGCCTAAACGGCCTGCCTAACCCTCCCATCTGAAGTCTGACCTCATGACAGAAACCCTGCTACTAATGCTGCTGCCGCCTGTTTCACTCCGGCCACAAAGAGGACAACTCCCTACCAGATTATGAGCTCTCCTATGCACCAGGAGTCACATGAACCAACCACAGCCCCGAAAATGACAGACCAGGGCCTGTTTCAATGGGGTGCTTTGTATCAAATGTTTCCTATTTTATTTTCTCTTTCGCTGAGGGGTCTTTAAATCTGTCTGCTAGATCAAAACTAAAAAAGAGGGGTGTTTAAATCTGTCTGCTAGATCAAAACTAAAAAAGAGGGGTCTTTAAATCTGTCTGCTAGATCAAAACTAAAAAAGAGGGGTGTTTAAATCTGTCTGCTAGATCAAAACTAAAAAAGAGGGGTCTTTAAATCTGTCTGCTAGATCAAAACTAAAAAAGAGGGGTGTTTAAATCTGTCTGCTAGATCAAAACTAAAAAAGAGGGGTCTTTAAATCTGTCTGCAAGATCAAAACTAAAAAAGAGGGGTCTTTTATTTATGGTAGAAGTCATTATCGTCTCAGTGATTTAAACTGGTTGGTACAGAGGACTGGTCTACACACTAACAACACACACACAGACAGACAGTGTTTTGTCAGATGTTTATTTCTCCCCCTACTCAACCCACATTACTGATGTTTAAAAGGATAGTCCACTAAACTCATCAATGTGTTCCCCTCCTGCAGTGCAATCAAAGCAATTATACTGTAGGTATACATTTTTGGATATTTAAATCAAGACTTAACTGTACTTCATTCTGTTATTTGGTACCTGAGAAGCATTGATAAGAGTGGAAATATAATGTATGAGATTTAGTTCATAGCATCCCTCATATGAAGACGTTTGCATTCAGACATTACACACAGTGCATGAGGGGGAAAAAAGGATTATCGCTCCTTATTGCTCCACCGATTATAGTTGTTGGTTGGCCTTGAACACAACAGGCAACGACTGCTTGAACACAACAGGCAACGACCTGCAGTCATCAGACACCGTTAGGTCTTCAGTGTTTCTGACAGTGTGGATGCGTTTCGTGCATGTGTGTGTTTGTGTCTCCCCTCTGGCTCGTATAGTGATGTTTGGCAGCCAGGGGCCAAACCAATCGGCATCCTCCTGGTGGGGGGGAAGTCTGTCACAGGGGAGCAGAGACACCCCTGCCCTCTAATCAGTAAGTCCGTGTCTTTGATCTCTCCATTAATGAGAGACAAACACCGGAGGAGGCCCCCCAGTTTCAACACAGTTACTACAGCTCCTCTTCTTTTAACACAAGAGGGCTGCTGTTTTGGCATCCTGGCATCAAAGACTAGTGTTTTTATATTTTCAAATTCCAAAGTTTTCTACGTTTTTATGTTATGAGGTGTCTGTATAGAACCTTAAATGACATATCCTAACAGGCTTCTGCATGGTGGACCTTTTAGAGTTGACCATTGGCTTGTGTTCATGCTATGTTTATTTATGAATAGTACTGTGGACAAGAAAGTCACAGCTTACCTTGATTTGTCTTTGTTCGAAGGAGAAACCTCTAAATACAAGTTTTGTCACTCAGTCCATTCATGGTCGGGCAGGTCTTATCACATGTATTCTCTTTTCATTATTCATACAACTCGCTTTTTGTTTTACTTAGTCAGTCCTCTTTTATTTATGGAAGTCCCATTCTGGTGGAACTACAAGGTGAATTTCTCCCAAGGCTTGAAAGCCTCATCTGTATGGAGGAAGGAGAAAGGAAGGTACTAGTTTGTCAAGTTATTCCATTGCACACTCCTCCATTCATTCACTACAGAGGTAGGGACGAAGGGTGAGGGAAACACAAAACTGCACCAGGTACCACTAAATTGGTCTTGGCATTTGATCAAGCGCAGTGTAAAGTGTTTTAACACTTCATTAGGATTAGAGCTTGACAATTTACTGATTTACTGCCCGGCTTGGTCCATTACTAGACTAACTCCAATGACTGCTTCTACATTTACATTTACATTTAAATCATTTAGCGACTTACAAATAGGTGCATTCACCTTATGATATCCAGTGGAACAACCACTTTACAATAGTACATCTATATCTTTTTTTTGGGGGGGTGGGGGGGGGTTAGAAGGATTACTTAATCCTATCTCAGGTATTCCTGTATAGTATATGAGCCAATATGATTTGTGTAGCCTCTCACTAGAGTCCCAGTGTGTTTCTTCTGCCATATGGAGCAGCCACCAGAAATTGACTCCAGGGCTATGTACAGTCCCTCTCTGGGGCCTAATTAATGTTGGAGGCAACATGAAACCCATCACCCCTGGGGGGGGCTCAGTGGAATCTTGTCTCTTCCTGTCTCACTGAGATGTGGTTAGCATCACTCACAAACAGTGCACTTAAAAGGGGAAGCCCATTTGTGTTAGTCCTTTAATAAATTATCCGTGTTGGAAAAACCCCAGTTGACATTCCCCTTTAAATAATAGAGGGCAAGACCTTTAAAGGTAATCATAACATTGTATATATATATACAGTACCAGTCAAAAGTTTGGACACACCTACTCATTCAAGGGTTTTTCTTAATTTATGCTATTTTCTACATTGTAGAATAATAGTGAAGACATCAAAACTATGAAATAACACATGTAGAATCATATAGTAACCAAAAAAAGTGTGTAAAACATCAATATATATTTTGTATTTGAGATTCTTTGAAGTAGCCACCATTTGCCTTGATGACAGCTTTGCACACTCTTGGCATTCTCTCAACCAGCTTCATGAGGTAGTCATCTGGAATGCATTTCAATTAACAGGTGTGCCTTGTTCAAAGTGAATTTGTGGAATATCTTTCCTTAATACGTTCGAATTTGAGATTTTTGGTTCCAACCATCATGTCTTTGTGAGACGCAGAGTAGGTGAATGGATGATCTCAGCATGTGTGGTTCCCACAGTGAAGCATGGAGGAGGAGGAGGTGTGATGGTGTGGTGGTGCTTTGCTGGTGACACTGCCAGTGTTTTATTTAGAATTCAAGGCACACTTAACCAGTATGGCATTCTGCAGCGATACGCCATCCCATCTGGTTTGCGCTTAGTGGGACTATCATCGTTTTTCAACAGGACAATGACCCATCACACCTCCAGGCTGTGTAAGGACTATTTGACCAAGAAGGAGAGTGATGGAGTGCTGCATCAGAGTTGGACCGCAGAGTGAAGGAAAAGCAGCCAACAAGTGCTCAGCATATGTGGGAACTCAAAGACTGTTGGAAAAGCATTCCAGGCAAAACTGGTTGAGAGAATGCCAAGCGGGTGCAAAGCTATCATCAAAGCAAAGGGTGGCTACTTTGAAGAATCAAAAATATATTTTGCTTTGTTTAAAACTTGTTTGGTTCCATATGTGTTATTTCAAGGTTTTGATGTCTACAATATTATTCTACAATGTTGAAAATAAAGGAAAAACCCTTGATCGAGTAGGTGTGTCCAAACTTTTGACTGGTACTGTATATACACTACCGTTCAAAAGTTTGGGGTCACTTAGAAATGTCCTTGTTTTTGAAAGAAAAGCAATTTTTTTTGTCCATTAAAATAACATCAAATTGATCACAAACACAGTATAGACATTGTTAATGTTGTAAATGACTATTGTATCTGCAAACGGTTAATTTTAAAGATTAAAGAAGCAATACAACTGGCCTTCTTTAGACTAGTTGAGTATCTGGAGCATCAGCATTTGTGGGTTCGATTACAGGCTCAAAATGGCCAGAAACAAAGACCTTTCTTCTGAAACTCGTCAGTCAATTCTTGTTCTAAGAAATGAAGGCTATTCCATGTGAGAAATTGCCAAGAAACTGAAGATCTCGTACAACGCGGTGTACTACTCCCTTCACAGAACAGTGCAAACTGGCTCTAACCAGAATAGAAAGAGGAGTGGGAGGCCCCGGTGCACAACTGAGCAAGAGGACAAGTACATTAGAGTGTCTAGTTTGAGAAACAGACGCCTCACAAGTCCTCAACTGGCAGCTTCATTAAATAGTACTGCAAAACACCAGTTTTGTATTGTATTTATTATGGATCCCCATTAGTTCCTGCCAAGGTTGCATCTACTCTTCCTGGGATCCAGCAAAATTAAGGCAGTTTATACAATTTTAAAACATTACAATACATTCACAGATATCACAACACACTGTGTGCCCTCAGGCCCCTACTCCACCACTACCACATATCTACAGTACTAAGTCCATGTGTATGTATAGTGTGTATGTTATCTGGTGTGTGTGTGTGTGTGTGTGTGTGTGTGTGTGTGTGTGTGTGTGTGTGTGTGTGCGCCAATGTTTGTGTTGCTTCACAGTCCCTGCTGTTCCATCAGGTGTTTTTTATCTGTCTTTTAAATCAAATTTTACTGCTTGCGTCAGTTACTTGATGTGGAATAGAGTTCCATGTAGTCATGGCTCTAATTGAACTCAGCAAAAAAAGAAACGTCCTCTCACTGTCAACTGCGTTTATTTTCAGCAAACTTAGCATATGTACATATTTGTATGAACATAAGATTCAACAACTGAGACATAAACTGAACAAGTTCCACAGACATGTGACTAACAGAAATTGAATAATGTGTCCCTGAACAAAGGGGGGGGGGTCAAAATCAAAAGTAACAGTGGTGTGGCCACCAGCTGCATTAAGTACTGCAGTGCATCTCCTCCTCATAAACTGCACCAGATTTGCCAGTTCTTGCTGTGAGATCTTACCCCACTGTTCCACCAAGGCACCTGCAAGTTCCCGGACATTTCTGGGGGGAATGGCCCTATTTTATTTATTTATTTATTTATTTCACCTTTATTTAACCAGGTAGGCAAGTTGAGAACAAGTTCTCATTTACAAGCCCTCACCCTTCAATCCAACAGGTCCCAGATGTGCTCAAAGGGATTGAGATCCGGGCTCTTCGCTGGCCATGGCAGAACACTGACATTCCTGTCTTGCAGGAAATCACGCACAGAACGAGCAGTATGGCTGGTGGCATTGTCATGCTGGAGGGTCATGTCAGAATGAGCCTGCAGGAAGTGTACCACATGAGGGAGGAGGTTGTCTTCCCTGTAACACACAGCGTTGAGATTGCCTGCAATGACAACAAGCTCAGTCCGATGATGCTGTGACACACCGCCCCAGACCATGATGGACCCTCCAAATCGATCCCGCTCCAGAGTACAGGCCTCGGTGTAACGCTCATTCCTTTGACGATAAACACGCATCCGACCATCATCCCCGGTGAGACAAAACCGCGACTTGTCAGTGAAGAGCACTTTTTGCAAGTCCTGTCTGGTCCAAGGACTGTGGGTTTGTGCCCATAGGCGACATTGTTGCCGGTAATGTCTGGTGAGGACCTGTCTTACAACAGGCCTACAAACCCTCGGTCCAGCCTCTCTCAACCTATTGCGGACAGTCTGAGCACTGATGGAGGGATTGTGCGTTCCTTGTGTAACTCGGGCAGTTGTTGTTGCCATCCTGTACCTGTCCCGCAGGTGTGATGTTCAGATGTACCGATCCTGTGCAGGTGTTGTTACATGTGGTCTGCCACTGTGAGGATGATAAGCTGTCCGTCCTGTCTCCGTGTAGCGCCGTCTTAGGCGTCTCACAGTACGGACATTGCAATTTATTGCCCTGGCCACATCTGCAGTCCTCATACCTCCTTGCAGCATGCCTAAGGCACGTTCACGCAGATGAGCAGGGACCCTGGGCATCTTTATTTTGGTGTTTTTCAGAGTCCATAGAAAGGCCTCTCTAGTGTCCAAAGTTTTCATAACTGTGACCTTAATTGCCTACCGTCTGTAAGCTGTTAGTGTTTTAACGATTGTTCCGCAGGTGCATGTTCATTAATTGTTTAAGGTTCATTGAATAAGCATGGGAAGCACTGTTTAAACCTTTTACAATGAAGATCTGTGAAGTTTGGATTTTTACGAATTATCTTTGAAAGACAGGGTCCTGAAAAGAGACGTTGCTTTTTTTGCTGAGATTAGTACTGTGTGCCTCCCATAGTCTGTTCTGGACTTGGGGACTGTGAAGAGACCTCTTGTGGCATGTCTTGTGGGGTATGCATGGGTGTCCGAGCTGTGTGCCAGTAGTTTAGACAGACAGCTCGGTGCATTCAATGTGGCAATACCTCTCATAAATAAAAGTAGTGATGGAGTCAATCTCTCCTCCACTTTCAGCCAGCAGAGATTGGCATGCATATTATTAATATTAGCTCTCTGTGTACATCCAAGGGCCAGCTGTGCTGCCCTGTTCTGAGCCAATTGCAATTTTCCAAAGTCCTTTTTTGTGGCACTTGACCACACGACTGAACAGTAGTCAAGGTGCGACAAAACTAGGGCCTGTAGGACCTGCCTTGTTCATAGTGTTGTTAAGAAGGCAGAGCATTGCTTTATTATAGACAGACTTCTCCCCATCTTAGCTACTATTGCATCAATATGTTTTGACCATGACAGTTTCCAATCTAGTGTTACTCCAAGCAGTTTAGTCACCCCAAATTGCTCAATTTCCACATTATTTATTACAAGATTTACTTGAGGTTTAGTGAGTGTTTTGTTCCAAATACAATGCTTTTAGTTTTAGAAATATGTAGGGCTAGCTTATTCCTTGCCACCCACTCTGAAACTAACTGCAGCTCTTTGTTGAGTGTTGCAGTCATTTCAGTCGCTGTAGTAGCTGACGTGTAAAGTGTTGAGTCATCCGCATACATATAAACTTTGGCTTTACTCAAAGTCAGTGGCATGTCGTTAGTAAAAATTTAAACAGCAATGGGCCTAAACAGCTACCCTGGGGAATTCCTGATTCTAACTGGATTATATTTGATAGGCTTCCATTAAAGAACACCCTCTGTGTTCTGTTAGACAAGTAACTCTTTATCCACATTATAGCAGGGGGTGTAATGCCATAACACATGTGTTTTTCCAGCAGCGGACTATGATCAATAATGTCAAAAGCTGCACTGAAGTCTAACAATTTCATTTTGTCACCAATTTCTCTCAGCCAATCATCAGCCATTTGTGTAAGTGCTGTGCTTGTTGAGTGTCCTTCCTATAAGCATGCTGAAATTCTGTTGTCAATTTGTTTACTGTAAAATAGTACTGTATCTGGTCAAACACCATTTTTTCCAGAAGTTTACTAAGGGTTGGTAACAGGCTGATTGGTCGGCTATTTGAGCCAGTAAATGGGGCTTTACTATTCTTGGGTAGCGGAATGACTTTAGCTTCCCTCCAGGCCTGAGGGCACATGCTCTCTAGTAGGCTTAAATTGAAGATGTGGCAAATAGGAGTGGCAATATCGTCTGCTATTATCCTCAGTAATTTTCCATCTAGATTTTCAGACCCTGGTGGCTTGTCATTGTTGATAAAACATTTTTTTTAAATCACCTCTTCCACACTGACTTGATGGAATTCAAAAGTACAATTCTTGTCTTTCATAATTTGGTCCGATATACTTGGATGTGTAGTGTCAGCATTTGTTGCTGGCATGTTATCCCTAAGTTTCCTTATATTGCAAATGAAAAAGTCATTAACCTCTATGGGCTAGGTGGGACGCTTGCGGTGAATTTACTAAATTACTCACGATAAACGTTCACAAAAAACATAATTATTTTAAGAATTTTAGATACAGAACTCCTATATCCACTCGCTATGTCCGATTTTAAAATAGCTTTTCGGTGAAAGCACATTTTGCAATATTCTAAGTAGATAGCCCGGCATCACAGGGCTAGCTATTTAGACACCCACCAAGTTTAGCCCTCACCAAAGTCAGATTTACTATAAGAAAAATGTTATTACCTTTGCTGTTCTTCGTCAGAATGCACTTCCAGGACTTCTACTTCAATAACAAATGTTGGTTTGGTCCCAAATAATCCATAGTTATATCCAAATAGCGGCGTTTTGTTCGTGCGTTCAAGACACTATCCGAAGGGTAAATAAGGGTCACGCGCCCGACGCGTTTCGTGACAAAAAATGTCTAAATATTCAATTACCGTACTTCGAAGCATGTCAACCGCTGTTTAAAATCAATTTTTATGCAATTTTTCTCGTAAAAAAGTGATAATATTCCGACCGGGAGTGGTGGTTTTCGTTCAAAGAGAGAGAAAGTAAACATGGAGTCGACTCGGGCACGCGCGCCCCGACCCATTGTCCTCAGATCGACCACTATCAAAATGCGCTACTGTTTTTCAGCCATGGGCTGCAAAGCCACGATTCAGCTTTCTGGCACCTTCTGAGAGCCTATGGGAGCGTTAGAAAATGTCACGTCATGCCAGAGATCCCCTGTTTTTGTTAGAGATGATCAATAAGGCCATGAAATGGTCAGAGAGAGCGCTTCCTGTTTGAAATCTTCTCAGGTTTTGGCCTGCCAAATGAGTTCTGTTATACTCACAGACACCATTCAAACAGTTTTAGAAACTTTAGGGTCTTTTCTATCCAAATCAAACAATTATATGCATATTGTAGTTACTGGGCAGGAGTAGTAACCAGATTAAATCGGGTACGTTTTTTATCCGGCCGTGCAAATACTGCCCCCTAGCCCCAACAGGTTAAAGTTGTTTGCAATATCAGTGGGCTTTGTGATGAATGAGCCATCTGATTCAAGAATGAAGGAGCCGAGTTAGCTTTTTCCCCCAAAATGTAATTTTCCCCAAATTCCAGTCTCAACGTCAACAGTGAAGAGGCGACTCCGGGATGCTGGCCTTCTAGGCAGAGTTCCTCTGTCCAGTGTATGTGTTATTTTGCCCATCTTAATCTTTACTTTTTATTGGCCAGTCTGAGATATAGCTTTTTCTTTGCAACTCCTGATATTCAATAAAAAATCTGCCGTTTCCAGCTTCAATAGTCATTTACAACATTAACAATGTCTACACTGTATTTCTTATCAAGTTGATGTTATTTTAATGGGCAAAAAATGTGCGTTTCTTTCAAAAACAAGAATTTCTAAATGACCCCAAACTTGTGAACCATTGTGTGTATTTTTTTGTTGCAGCCTGTTTCACATATTTGGGCAAGAGGAATGATCTCACCAGTCCATAATTTACCTGGCCCAAAACTCAGTGCCACAACCAGCTTATAGATTCTGCTCTTCATTCTCTGTGTGTGAGAGCACCCTAACTTCAGCTTAGGTGACTTAGCTCTATTTATACATGGCTAAGTCTATTTGTCCGGTGCCTGTCTGTGTGGTAATATGTAAGTAAAAGAGAGAACTGGCTTAGTAGGTATAGGCCAGTGCCAGGACAGGTGTGGGCTGGACTGGGTCAGCCAGAGGAGACTGATTGATTTACTTAATTACGCACACATGCACAAACACACACACAGAACGAGGGCTAATCCTCTATGGTTTACGTCCACATGTCTGGACTGGACACCACCTCTTCTACCAGTCAGTCAGCAGGACTTACAGTAGAGCAGAGCTCCCTTTGTGATGGACCTGTGTTTGTTTGTGCCCTGACTTCCTCCTTCAAACAATCATAGATGCTCTAACTAAGGGTATCTCCCTAACCATGGCTTAGTTGCAGATCTGTTGGTGCTTTAGCCAACTCCCCTGGTATGCTGTGTTTGTTGTCATGCCAAACATGTATGGCATGACTACAAGAGCGTTAGAGGTGTTGGCTAAAGCATATTATTCAGATATGGCGGCTAGGCTAGAGAGTCCCGACTCCAACCCATGACGTTCCTTTGGAGTGTTGTTGACTGTGTCTGCAGTGGCTCACTCTAACATGGGTGTTTGTGGCAACTAGGATGTGTGCAGATCCACCTGGATCAGGGAGGTTGGTGACCTCAGCAGAGACACTTCCTGATCAGTTACGGCGTCATGCCCATACAGGAAACCACAGTTGTGGTGGGATAGATCATGTTTTCACAGCCCTCTCAGGGCCCATTACTGGGAAAGGCCTCCACAATGAGTTAGGGGCCAGATAATGGGGTTTGTGTGAGACTGAGTGGAAGACTGTGTGATAATGCCCAGGTAATACATAAGTTGAATGGGATATCCATGTGCCTTGTCACATCTTATACAACGGGTGGGTCTAATCCTGAATGCTGGTTGACTAGAACCGCATTCCTGCCGGTGTCTATTCCGCATCTGGTCCGCACGCTGCCAGTTTGAGACCTCAGCTTTAACTCTGCATCAATCAAATAACTGTTATTTCCCTGTAGGGAGAATCTCAGAAATATGAATTGTGGGCTCATGTCTGATGGTAGATTTAATTAATTCATTTGAGATCTCTCTCACGCTATGCAGACAGATGGCTCTATGGGCAACTCTCTCTTTTTGATGACCTCATTACAGGTCTCAGTGCCCTACTATATTCCCAACTCTGTATGCTTGTTTGTTCCATGTGACAATGTATGAATATGTGACTGTACTGCAAAGATGATAGATGTCTCGCATTGAACACATTCTTTCTCTCTTTTTCAGAGTAAGGAGATAACGTTTCAGCTTCAGGAAGACTTGATGAAGGTCCTCAACGAGCTCTACACTGTAAGTTTGAATGTGTAATTTAATTGACTGTTTCCTGACTTACTATATCACCACAGTTAGAGCAAGGAGACAGATCTCTCACAGGATGTAGAAATCTGAAGCATCCGTTTAGAAGTTCTTCTCACCACCAATTATGTCCAGTGGCGGGAAGTGGGAGAAGATGGAGCTAGATGAAACATGGTCGACATTCTGCAAATTTCTTATCGATGAAACATCCAATCTCAATACAGTTTTCTGTTCCCAAATCTAGAATCCGTTTCGAACAGAGTGGACGAAGTTTTGTTGACTTGACCATTTCTCGTTTCTAAAAACTGCATTGTTTAAAAGGAATGCAAGGGTGAATTGAGTTATTGCACAAGTGCACTTCACAGATTAGGCGTTCCCTAACGGAAATAAAGTGCATTCGGAAAGTATTCAGACCCCTTCCCTTTCTCCACATTTTGTTACGTTACAGCCTTATTCTAAAATGTATCACTTTTTTTTCCTCAACGATATACACACAATACCCCATAATGACAAAGCAAAAAAAACAAATTGCATTTTTTTTGCTAATGTATTAAAAATAAAAAACATCCTTTATTTACATAAGTATTCAGACACCTTGCTATGAGACCTGAAATTTAGCTCTGGGGAAGGGTACCAAAAAATGTCTGCAGCATTGAAGGTCCCCAAGAACACAGTGGCCTCCATCATTCTTAAATGGAAGATATTTGGAACCACCGAGACTCTTCCTAGAGCTGAACGCACCGGCCAAACTGCGCAATCGGGGGAGAATGACCTTGGTCAGGGAGGTGACCAAGAACCCGATGGTCACTTTGACAGAGCTCCAGAGTTCTCCTGTGGAAATGGGAAGGACAAATATCTCTGCAGCACTCTACCAATCAGGCCTTTATGGTAGAGTAGCCAGATGGAAGCCACTCCTCAGTAAAAGCACCTCAGACTGGGGTGAAGGTTCACCTTCCAACAGGACAACGACCCTAAGCACACAGCCATTCAACGCAGGAGTGTCTGCGGAACAAGTTTCTGAATGTCCTTGAGAGGCCCGGCCAGAGCCCAGACTTGAACCCGATCAAACATCCCTGGAGAGGCCTGAAAAAAGCTGTACTTACAGTACCAGTCAAATTTTGGACACACCTACTTACTTACTAAGGGTTTTTCTTTATTATTACTATTTTCTACATTGTAAAATAATAGTGGAGCTCAAAACTAGGAATTAACACATATGGAATCATGTCGTAACTAAAAAAGTGTTAAACAAATCAATATATTTGAGATTCTTCAAAGTAACCACCCTTTGCCATGCCCAACAAGCTTCACCTGGAATGCTTTTCCAACAGTCTTGAAGGAGTTCCCACATATGCTGAGCACTTGTTGGCTACTTTTCCTTCACTCTGCAGTCCAACTCATCCCAAACCATCTCAATTGGGTTGAGGTCTGGTGATTGTGTAGGCCAGGTCATCTGATGCAGCACTCCATCACTCTCCTCCTGATAGGCCCACTAAGCGCAAGCCAGATGGGATGGCGTATTACTGCAGAATGCAGAAGTGTGCCTTGAATTCTAAATTAATCACTGACAGTGTCACCAGGAAAGCACCATCACACCAACACCTCCATCCTTCACGGTGGGAACTACACATGCGGAGATCATCCGTTCACGTACTCTGCGTCTAACAAAGCCACAACGGTTGGAACCAAAAATCTAAAATATGGAATCATCAGACCATAGGACAGATTTCCACCGGTCTAATGTCCATTGCTCGTGTTTCTTGGCCCAAGCAAGTCTCTTCTTCTTATTGGTGTCCTTTAGTAGTGGTTTCTTTGCAGCAATCAAATCAAATTGTATTGGTCACATACACATGATTAGTAGATGTTATTTCGGGTGTAGCTAAATGTCTAACAAATTACACAACATATACCCAATACACACAAATCTAAGTAGGAATGAAATAAGACTCTTTACAGATGGACGAGCGACGTCAGAATGGAACGGACTAAGATACAGTAGAATAGTATAGAATACAGTATATACATATGAGATGAGTAATGCAAGATATGTATTATATATTTTTTTTGTATTATCTTTATTTTAACAGGGAAAACAGACTGAGACCTGGATCTCTTTTACGGCTGTGCCCTGTGTAAACATGTTGACATGTACAGTTTTAGGCATACAGACAAGAACATTTCAAACATACAAAACAAAGACACAATTCAACAGAAACAATCACAGATAGCATCATATTCATCCTCCATAACATTTTTAAAATGGGCAAGGGACACCAGTGTCTAACTTAAGTTGGATCTGCAGTTTGTTCCATAAATAAGGTGCAAAGGAACTAAAGGCAGTCCTACCCAACTCTGTGGAGACCGCAGGAGTCTCTAATGTAATCCACATCTGTGATCTGGTTTTAAAATTAGTATATCTAGTGGAAATTAATGATGATATATATGGAGGTAGGTTTAAAATAAGTGCTTTATAAATAAACAAGAGAGCATGTTGCTCTCGCCTCACAGATAGAGAGGCCCAAACCACATGTTGATATACACTGCTCAAAAAAATTAAGGGAACACTTAAACAACACAATGTAACTCCAAGTCAATCACACTTGTGTGAAATCAAACTGTCCACTTAGGAAGCAACACCGATTGACAATAAATTTCACATGCTGTTGTGCAAATGGAATAGACAACAGGTGGAAATTATAGGCAATTAGCAAGACACCCCCAATAAAGGAGTGGTTCTGCAGGTGGGGACCACAGACTACTTCTCAGTTCCTATGCTTCCTGGCTGATGTTTTGGTCACTTTTGAATGCTGGCGGTGCTTTCACTCTAGTGGTAGCATGAGACAGAGTCTACAACCCAAACAAGTGGCTCGGGTAGTGCAGCTCATCCAGGATGGCACATCAATGTGAGCTGTGGCAAGAAGGTTTGCTGTGTCTGTCAGCGCATGTGTCTGCTCAAACGGTCAGAAACAGACTCCATGAGGGTGGTATGAGGGCCCGACGTCCACAGGTGGGGGTTGTGCTTACAGCCCAACACCGTGCAGGACGTTTGGCATTTGCCAGAGAACACCAAGATTGGCAAATTCGCCTCTGGTGCCCTGTGCTCTTCACAGATGAAAGCAGGTTCACACTGAGCACGTGACAGACGTGACAGAGTCTGGAGACGCCGTGGAGAACGTTCTGCTGCCTGCAACATCCTCCAGCATGACCGGTTTGGCGGTGGGTCAGTCATGGTGTGGGGTGGCATTTCTTTGGGGGGCCGCACAGCCCTCCATGTGCTCGCCAGAGGTAGCCTGACTGCCATTAGGTACCGAGATGAGATCCTCAGACCCCTTGTGAGACCATATGCTGGTGCGGTTGGCCCTGGGTTCCTCCTAATGCAAGACAATGCTAGACCTCATGTGGCTGGAGTGTGTCAGCAGTTCCTGCAAGAGGAAGGCATTGATGCTATGGACCGGCCCGCCCGTTCCCCAGACCTGAATCCAATTGAGCACATCTGGGACATCATGTCTCGCTCCATCCACCAACGCCACGTTGCACCACAGACTGTCCAGGAGTTGGCGGATGCTTTAGTCCAGGTCTGGGAGGAGATCCCTCAGGAGACCATCCGCCACCTCATCAGGAGCATGCCCAGGCATTGTAGGGAGGTCATACAGGCACGTGGAGGCCACACACACTACTGAGCCTCATTTTGACTTGTTTTAAGGACATTACATCAAAGTTGGATCATCCTGTGGTGTGGTTTTCCACTTTAATTTTGAGTGTGACTCCAAATCCAGACCTCCATGGGTTGATAAATTGGATTTCCATTGATTATTTTTGTGTAATTTTGTTGTCAGCACATTCAACTATGTAAAGAAAAAAGTATTTAATAAGATTATTTCTTTCATTCAGATCTAGGATGTGTTGTTTAAGTGTTCCCTTTATTTTTTTGAGTAGTATAGGATACAGTGATGAGTTTTGTAACTATCACCGGGATAAACCTGAGTGCACAATGGTAAATAGCATCCAGTGGTTTTAATGTGTTTGCCGATGCATGCATATAGATAATATCACCATAATCTAAAACAGACATAAAACGTTAAGTGACTAGTGAGTCTCCTCTAAACAGTTTATGTTGAGATGTGTTTGTTACTTGAACTCTGTAAATAATTTATTTAGGCTGCAATTTCTGAGGCTGGTAACTCTAATGAAGTTATCTTCTGCAGCAGAGTTAACTCTGGTTCCTGTGGCAGTCCTCATGAGAGCCAGTTTCATCATAGAGCTTGATGGTTTTTGCGACTGCACTTGAAGAAACTTTCAAAATACTTGACATTTTCTGGATTGACTGACCTTCATGTAAAAGTTCCACAAAGGAACTTTTACCAAGGCAAACCTGTTAATTGAAATGCATTCCAGGTGACTACCTCATGAAGCTGGTTGAGAGAATGCCAAGAGTGTGCAAAGCTTCATCAAGGCAAATGGTGACTACTTTGAAGAATCTCAAGTATAAAATATATTTGGATTTGTTTTACACACTTTTTGTGGTTACTACATGATTCTATATGTGTAATTTCATAGTTTTGATGTCACTATTATTCTATAGTGTAGAAAATAGTAAAAATCAAGAAAAACTATTGAATGAGTAGGTGTGTCCAAACTTTTGACCGG
Organism: Salmo trutta; assembly: GCF_901001165.1. Taxonomy (NCBI): domain Eukaryota; kingdom Metazoa; phylum Chordata; class Actinopteri; order Salmoniformes; family Salmonidae; genus Salmo; species Salmo trutta. Next base: position 40,267,534 of record NC_042963.1, read on the forward strand.
TACTGTATGTAAATGTGATATTTCAGTTTTTTAATTTTCAAAACCTGTTTTTGCTTTGTCATTATGGGATATTTTGTGTAGATTGATGAGGGGAAAAAAACAATTTATCCATTTTAGAATAAGGTTGTAATGTTACAAAATGTGGAAAAAGTCGAGGTCTGAATACTTTCTGAATGCACTGTATGCAAATACATACGTGCCAATAGGATCTCTCTAGCTCGTGCTTGGCTCTGCCCACCTCCTTGCTTGTTCTGCCCACTATGTGGTCAGATGAAGCAGATGCTAAGCTACAGGACTGTTTTGCTAGCACATTCTGGAATGTGTTCTGGGATTCCTCCGATGGCATAGAGGAGTACACCACATCAGTCATTGGTTTCATCAATAAGTGCATTGATGACCTCGTTCCCACAGTGACCGTATGTTCATACCCCAACCAGAAGTGGATTAGAGGCAACATCCGCACACAGCTAACGGCTAGAGCTGGCACTTTCAATGAGCGGGACTCTAACCCGGAAGCTTATAAGAAATCGCTCTATGCCCTCCGACGAACCATCAAACAGGCAAGCGTCAATACAGGACTAAGATCGAATCGTACAACACTGGCTCTGACGCTCGTCGGATGTGGGAGGGCTTGCAAACAATTACAGACTACAAAGGGAAGCACAGCCGAGAGCTGCCCAGTGACACGAGCATACCAGACGAGCTAAACTACTTCTATGCCCGCTTCGTGGCAAATTACACTGAAACATGAGAGCACCAGCTGTTTCTGAAGACTGTGAGATCACGCTCTCTGCAGCTGATGTGAGTAAGACTTTTAAACAGGTCAACATGTTTTAAGTAGACCACCATAGTGCCTGTGCCCAAGAATACTAAGGTAACCTGCCTAAATGTCTACCGACCCGTAGCACTCACGTCTGTAGCCGTGAAGTGCTTTGAAAGGCTGGTCATGGCTCACATCAACACCATCATCCCAGAAATCCAAGACCCACTCCAATTTGCATACCACCCCAACAGATCCACAGATGACACAATCACTATTGCACTCCACACTGCCCTTTCACACCTGGACAAAAGGAACACCTATGTGAGAATGCTATTCATTGACTACAGCTCAGCGTTCAACACCATAGTGCCCTCAAAGCTCATCACTAAGCTAAGGACCCTGGGACTAAACACCTCCCTCTGCAACTTGATCCTGGACTTCCTGACGGGCCGACCCAGGTGGTAAGGGTAGGTAACAACACATCCGCCACGCTGATCCTCAACACAGGGGCCCCTCGGGTGCATGCGCAGTCCCCTCTCCTGTACTCCCTGTTCACTCATGACTGCACGGCCAGGCACGACTTCAACACCATCATTAAGTTTGCAGATGGCACAACAGTGGTAGGCCTGATCACCAATGACGAGACAGCTTATAGGGAGGAGTTCAGAGACCTGGCCGTCTGGTGCCAGGACAACAACCTCTCTCTCAACGCGATTAAGACAAAGGAGATGATTGTGGACTACAGGAAAAAGATGACCGTGCACCCTCACAAATTCTCATCGACAGGGCTGCAGTGGAGCTGGTTGAGAGTTTCAAGTTCTTTGGTGTCCACATCACCAACAAACTAACATGGTCCAAACACACCAAGACAGTCATGAAGATGGCACTACAAAACCTATGCCCCCTCAGGAGATTGAAAAGATTTGGCATGGGTTCTCAGATCCTGAAAATGTTCTACAGCTGCACCACCGAGCATCCTGACTGGTTGCATCACTTCCTGGTATGGCAACTGCTCGGCCTCCAACCTCAAGCCACTACAGAGGGTAGTGTGTACGGCCCAGTACATCACTGGGGCCAAGCTTCCTGCCATCTGGGACCACTATACCAGGTGGGGTCAGAGGTAGGCACAAAAAATTGTCAAAGACTCCAGCCACCCTTGTCATAGACTGTTCTCTCTGCTACCGCACGGCAAGCGGTACCGGAGCGCCAAATCTCGCTCCAAAAGGCTTCTTAACAGCTTCTACCCCCAAGCCATAAGACTCCTGAACATCTACTCAAATGGCTACCCAGACTATTTGCATTGCCCCCCCCCCCCCCCCCCCCCGCAGCTAGTCTCTGTTGTTATCATCTATGCATAGTCACTTTAATAACTCTACCTGCATGTACAAACTACCTCAACTAACCGGTGCCCCCGCATATTGACTCTGTACCGATACCCCCCTGTTAAAAGTCTCGCTATTGTTACTTTACTGCTGCTCTTTAATTACTTGTTACTTTTATTCCTTTTTCTTATCGTATTTTTTTTAACTGCATTGTTGGTTAGGGGCTCGTAAGTATGCATTTCACTGTAAGGTCATGTTGTATTCGGCAGATGTGACTAATAACATTTGATTTGATGCTTAATTTGCTCCCATTTGTTAACAACACCGGTGGTGTATCTTGGGTATCACTGTATCAGGTTACATGTCAGGAACAACTCTCAGCCTTAATGATAAATCTTGAGTAGGGCACTAAGAAAGGGCTCCCAGACCAGTGCCTACCTGGTCAGGCCTTAAAGTAGCTGCAGGCTTCTATGTTGATCTGCTTTCCCTGCAGTCTGTGGAGGATAGGCTGGTCCCAGAACAGTTTGTGCGGTCTTGCCTATGGTCATTGTCACAAACGTTTCTGACCTTGGGGGAAGGCAGGGCGCTTAAACCACTGATCAATAATTAATTCAGCAGCATTATTGTTGCTTTCAGGCCTGTTATAGGGGCAGCAGAGATTCAAGTCCCCCAAGTGGCCACGGTTACCCTAACGACATGCTAATACGTCCAGGTAGAAGTGTATGGCTTGTATGGTCTACATGGCCTTGGCATCTTCCCTCTCGTATAACCCACTCACATATATTGTATGACTGTGTCACGTCCTGACCAGTAAAGGGGTCATTTTGTTATTGTAGTTGGTCAGGACGTGGCATGGGTGTGTTTGTTTTGTGTTGTTGGGTTTTTGGGGTTAGTTCTATGTTATGTATTTCTATGTTTGATTTTCTAGTATTTCTATTTCTATGTGGTATTGTTTGGGATTGGGCTCTAATTGGAGGCAGCTGTATCTCGTTGCCTCTGATTAGAGGCCATATTTAAGTAGGGGTTTTTGTCTTGTGTTTTGTGGGTGGTTGTTCCATGTATAGTCAGAGTACCTTACAGGACTGTTTTTCGTCGTTCTTTTGTTCAGTGTTCATTTCTTTAATAAATCAAGAAGATGGTTCACATACCCGCTGCAGTTTGGTCCGATCATTACGACGCTTATGACAGACTGGTCGTTTATGTACTTTCCCATTTCATCTGGTGGCCATACTATCCGCTTCATTAGACTTTCTAACCTTCTGATGTTGATTTTGTTAGAAGCATAGTTTGATCAATGGCTAGAGAGCAGTTGGGATCTTTCATTGACCAGAAACTAAGCCAAACACTGGAACACAAAATATTCCAGTGTTATTTTAACCTAGGGTTTATTTTTTTGAGTGCATTAATATCGCAATCCGTTCCCTATTCCCATGCCACAGGGGATAGAGGCCCCTAATGTTGTGACTTAGAAATGCTGCTGCAAACTAAACTAGTTGAGGGCAAGATAAATAGAGTTGATCTATGGCACTTTGAACTGCTATGAAATGTTAGTCATTGTGCATTATGCACCACCATATTAGATGAGTTCCCTGTTAACATGGACACAACTACCTTCTTTACAAATCTCTCACCCATCCTCAATCATGAGGTAGTGAATGTGTGGCTCATTCTCAACCAGCCGACCACAGCCCTCCACGTCAGGTCAATAACGTCAAATGAACTTAATCACTCTGCACTGGTGACTGTAAGTGGTCAGGGACAATTCCAATAATCGATTCTGATGTGTAACCACAAAACCGATGTCATGCTATGATTACAGCATTGATTGTTATGGTAAAACCCAAGGAACAGATGGGGAACAGTTACTCTGTTGTCCCAGGAGACATTCAGCAGGGGTTCAACTTCCCTGTAGCGGAATGAAGATTATGTTGTGTTATACTTACAATCATCCATGACACGTGTAACGGCCACAGCTCAAAGTGTGTTAGTCTCTCTTGCTGCAGCTCAATTTGACCTGATTTTACCCCTTGGTGCAGAAAAACACACACACACACACTCAGTAGGCGATTGCATCACACAGCCACAGGGGCCTGTGTGGCCAGGGCCTGTGAAATAACAGGTCTGGTCCCAGTCCTTCTAAATCTGTCCCTCTAAAAGAAGCAGGGGAGAGTCAAAGTAAACACACCAGTTGAGCTCCAGACCAGTAAGTGAGGAGTATGGCTGCGGTTGGTCGCCCCTCTCTGGCTCTCCACTGGTCCCTATTACGTGGCTCTGGCCACCAGCACAAAATGAACAGGGCGAAGTCTGTTGTTGTTCCACCCATTACCAAAATCTATTTTTTGGGGGGGTGGAAAGGAGATGTTTAGGTTTTAAACACAGTCTGTATTTTCATTCCGATTTGAGGTTATAATGTCTACCGGCCGGTGGGACTGTAATTTACTCTACACAGAGTCTGTTCATTCTGTGTTATGCCGCGTGAACTCTTTTATTTTTTCCATCTGCTTTGGGGTGACTATCTTCAGTGGCTTGGCAGGGGATGGCAATAGTTCTGTTTGTGCCATCTTGCCAACTCCATTGCAACTGTATCATTGTCTGTTGGCAAGACAGCACATATAAAACTGGGACTCAGGCTAGGGCTGGCCTGCCACCGCAGGGGAAAGGGTGCTGGTTCTCTCCGACCCAGCGGGCCACAGTGACAGCCAGGCTAAGGCCTCTCCCCAGCAGCCTTCTGGCAGTACTGCCCCCATCCTGCTGTCCACACTGTTCATGACCTCTAAAGATCCTGAAAGAAAGAAATGTGTGTTTGTCAAAGTTCAGAGATCTTATCGCTTTTGAATGGTTTAACAAGCTAGCTGATTGAGACCGGAGGAAAGCAATTTTTACAAAAACTTTACTAGAGTGCGTAGGTTAGTTGTGACCAGGGCTCTAAAATAATATATAACAATCTATTGGTAGCACTGGTGCTCCCAACTTTAAAAAAGTTAGTAGCACCACATGAAATTTAGGAGCACTAGAAAATAAGATTGTTTTAATTGATAGAGATACAGCCTATATTGGCCCTATATGAATTCTAGCTAATCAAATGTTGTGCTATTCATGAGTCACTTCCTAATGTTTTCTACAGTCATTTGAGTGTGAGTAATAGTAATAGCTCCCTTCTGTTTGGATAACAATGAGTCAAACAAAAGGAAATAGCTTTAATCAGCGTGTTACTGTGGAGGTAATGCTTCCCACTATGCCTGCGTCACTCCTCCTCGATTATGGTTCTGACGTATTGACATGGGGAGCATAACCACTTAAAATGTAGTGTATCACCAGATCTGAGTAAATACTATTTGAAATCTTTCAAATACTTTGAGCTTTTGCTTTAGCCTGCCTGGAGTGCCAGGTGGGCGGGGCTTACACTTTACAAACTGTTCTATTGATTCTCTTGGCATGCTCAGTCAAGCACAGCTATAGTATTTGAACCCAGGTCTGCATATCACTTCATGCCAAGACATATTTGGTGTCTTTTGAAACTCCTGGCCTCAGGAATTCTGCTTTAATTTTGAGGTTTCATTGCTTTCCACTTCAAAGGGGAGAGAACAGGGCTGTGTAAGTGGTTTAGTCTGTCAGTCTGTCACCATCTGATCTGATGTGGGCCCTGCCTGCTGGCACCCCTCTGACGGCACTCTGCTTTGGGCTACAGCAGCCAGGGATGATTGGGTGTCTGTGGGTGGATTGAAGTCCCTCGGTGCCCCATTACAGAGCTATAGCATTTCCTACACAACTCAGATGGAATTGTCATCCCGAATAAAATGGTGGTGGTAATTCCAGTGTAGCTGGAATTTCAAACTCAGAGCAATATGGTAAATGGGAATGGCAGTGAATCGTGTTTGTTGAGGTCGTACCACTATAAGAGCATCCTATAAAAAGAGAGGCCTTTGATTTGTGGTGGCGTAGGAGAGTCCTATTGTGAAGTAGAGCTGGAGTGATCTGTGAAAAGTGGGTGGGTAGTAGATGAAAGCTTTGTTTGGTTCAAAGCAGCCTCTGACTCTTACTGTGAGGTTGAATGACTCTGACCTCTTCATCCAACCCCCAGGTGATGAAGACTTACCACATGTACCACACGGAGAGCATTAGTGCAGAGAGCAAGCTGAAGGAGGCGGAGAAGCAGGAGGAGAAGCAGATCGGCCGGGCCGAGCCCATCTTCAGCTACCGCCTGGAAGACAAGCACCAGAGACGCAGCTCCGTCAAGAAGATTGAGAAGATGAAGGAAAAGGTACAGCACACTTATGCCTGATTCACACTATAGGGCCAAGCAAAGCTGTACTGGGATGGCCTGCTTGTGCCTCATCATAGTTGGTGGAACTGTGCTAGCAAAGACAACGTGAAAAGGATCAGAGCCAGCACAGTATGGTTTTGGATGGCACGATGGTGTGCGAGAAGGGTATTGTGAAGGTCTTTACACTGGTAACGATGATAATGGTTGCTGAAGGGAATGTTGGAATGTCTTCTCATTAAACACAGTTAGGGGTGAATCTCAGCCAGCTGCGATTAGTCAAGCTCAGACTGTAGCTTCTATTTCTATGGTGATACTCTCCTCTACATGAATATATTTTCCATTTCTATGGCCCAAACCTTGAACTCAGGTTGACATCCAGGTGTCCCTGAAAGTGTTTATCATCTGTAACAGAAACAGACTTCTACTGGCCAGCCAGACTTCTACTGGCCACCCCTCTGGTGTGTGTGTGTGTGTGTGTGTGTGTGTGTGTGTGTGTGTGTGTGTGTGTGTGTGTAATGGAAACCACACTATGAACACTCACTTACAGACAGATTGCTTTGTGTTATTCTCAGAAGGAACAGGCCTGTTTTATGTTAGAACTCTGTGACCAATGGTTTAATGGCCACAGGAACAGCATTTTCTCACAGGTTCTTCCTGGAATGCGTTGGGATTGGGGAAGCGTTAAAATATGGAAGACTGTGTCAGTGGGTGAGTCGGTGTCCATTGTCATTGGCTAGTGACTAACAGTCTGTGTCTGGCAGGCAGCTAGGGAGGAAGGAGGACGTCTGAATGAGCAGGCCTACCAGCTCCTGTTTGCCAATCATCCTGAGTTGTGTTGTGAGCGAGCCACCAGACTGTGAACATGCAGACATGAAAGCATGCTCAGTTGTTCATAAAGGCATTTTTGCTCATTAATTTCTGTTTCTCTTTTTCTCTCTCTTTGTCTCGCTCTCTCTCTTCCTCTTTTTCTCTCTCTCTCTCTCTCATTCATACCTCTCTCTCTCTCTCTCTCTCTCTCTCTCTCATTCATACCTATCTATCTATCTCAGCGCCAGGCCAAGTACTCAGAGAACAAGCTGAAGTCAATCAAAGCACGGAACGAGTACCTGCTGACACTGGAGGCGACAAATTCCTCCGTCTTCAAGTACTACATCCACGACATGTCTGACTTAATTGACGTAAGTAAACCGTTGGAAGAAACTTCAAGCTAAAGAATAGACTCCTTCATCTGTACTCTAAAACCGGGAATGTTTGGTTGACAGTGTGTTAGCGAACAGCGTCTACTCCCTCTTCTCTCGTTAATACGAGATACTTCGAGATACTTCTCTCTGAAAAAAAAATATATGACCAAGAGTCAAAAGTTCATATAAAAAAAATATCCAAATTGTCACCCTATACCCTACATATTGCACTTCTTTTGACCTGAGCCCTAAGGGCCCTTATCAAAAGTAGTGAACTATAAAGGGTATAGGGTGCCATTTCGGACACAACCCTAAAGAGCTGAAGGAAAGTATACACTGAGTGTACAAAACAGACTCTACAAGGTGTTGAAAGTGCTCCACATGGATGCTGGCCCATGTTGACTCTAATGCTTCCCACATTTGTGTCAAGTTGCCTGGATGTCCTTTGGGTGGTGGACCATTCTTGATACACACAGGAAACTGTTGAGCATGAAAAACCCAGCAGCGTCTTTTATCTTGCCCATTCATGCTCTGAATGGCACACAAACAATCTGTCTCAATTGTCTCGAGGCTTAAAAATCCTCCTTTAACCCTTCTCCCCTTCATCTACACTGATTGAAGTGGATTTAACAAGTGACATCAATAAGGGATCATAGCTTTCACCTGAATTCAACTGGTCAGTCTGTCATGGAAAGAGCATAATGTTTTCACCACTCAGTGTGTCTGCTGCAGAGAGACAAGCTGCCGGAGAGATTCTGCCACAAACGGAGAGCTGCTTCTCAGTCTAAGCCTCTCCCTCACTCCAGACTTCAAATGAAGTTGTCTGCCACCCAATCAGTCTTTTTTCAAAAATCCCATCTCACTGCTACAGAAAATTGTATTACTCTTTTTTTATATCCTCATAACGCTGAAGAAACCCTGCCTTTCAGCAGTATTTTCTGAGTCCCTTTTTGAGGTCTGAACTGTAGAAAGAAACTGATGAGTTTAGCAGCAGCGCAGAAATCTGAGCAATGGTGAGAGAGGACACACACCAGACAGACTGTGTCATGGAAATTACTGAAGGAAGATAATTAAAAAGCCCAGGAGATTATTCGCTTTTGTGATCCGAGCTGCTCTACTATTCTACTCTCAGTCCTCATGTTATACACCATACTGCATGACAGACAGGGAGTACAGACATACAGATAATACAGTGGCTTGCGAAAGTATTCACCCCCTTGGCATTTTTCCTATTTTGTTGCCTTATGATTCGATTTTTATGGGGGTTTGTATAATTTGATTTACACAACATGCCTACCACTTTGAAGATGCAAAATATTTTTTATTGTGAAACAAACAAGAAATAAGACAAAAAAACTGAACTTGAGCGTGCATAACTATTCACCCCTCGAAAGTCAATACTTTGTAGAGCCACCTTTTGCAGCAATTACAGCTGCAAGTCTCTTGGGGTATGTCTCTATAAGCTTGGCACATCTAGCCACTGGGATTTTTGCCCATTCTTCAAGGCAAAACTGCTCCTTCATGTTGGATGGGTTCCGCTGGTGTACAGCAATCTTTAAGTCATACCACATATTCTCAATTGGATTGAGGTCTGGGCTTTGACTAGGCCAATCCAATACATTTAAATGTTTCCCCTTAAACTACTCGAGTGTTGCTTTAGCAGTATGCTTAGGGTCACTGTCCTGCTGGAAGGAGAACCTCCGAACCAGTCTCAAATCTCTGGAAGACTGAAACAGGTTTCCCTCAAGAATTTCCCTTTATTTAGCGCCATCCATCATTCCTTCAATTCTGACCAGTTTTCCAGTCCCTGCCGATGGAAAAAACATCCCCACAGCATGATGCTGCCACCACCATGCTACACTGTGGGGATGGTGAACTCGGGGTGATGAGAGGTGTTGTGTTTGCGCCAGACATAGCATTTTCCTTGATGGTCAAAAAGCTCAATTTTAGCCTCATCTGACCAGAGTACCTTCTTCCATATGTTTGGGGAGTCTCCCACATGCCTTTTGGTGAACACTAAACGTGTTTGCTAATTGTTTTCTTTAAGCAATGGCTTTTTTCTGGACACTCTTCCGTAAAGCCCAGCTCTGTGGAGTGTACGGCTTATTAAAGTGGTCCTATGGACAGATACTCCAATCTCCACTGTGGAGCTTTGCAGCGCCTTCAGGTTTATCTTTTGTCTCTTTGTTGCCTGTCTGATTAATGCCCTCCTTGCCTGGTCTGTGAGTTTTGGTGAGCGGCCCTCTCTTTAATAATGGATTTAATGGTGCTCCGTGGGATGTTCAAAGTCTTGGATATTTTTTTATAACCCAACCATGATCTGTACTTCTCCACAACTTTGTCCCTGACCTGTTTGGAGAGCTCCTTGGTCTTCATGGTGCCGCTTGCTTGGTGGTGCCCCTTGCTTAGTGGTCTTACAGACTCTGGGGCCTTTCAGAACAGGTGTATATATACTGAGATCATGTGACACTTAGATTGCACACAGGTGGACTTTATTTAACTAATTATGTGGCTTCTGAAGGTAATTGGTTGCACCAAATCTTATTTAAGGGCTTCATAGCAAAGGGGGTGAATACATATGCACCCACCACTTTTTTTTCTTTTTTCTTTTCACTTCACCAATTTGGACTATTTTGTGTATGTCCATTACATGAAATGCAAATAAAAATCCATTTCAATTACAGGTTGCAATGCAACAAAATAGGAAAAATGCCAAGGGGGTAAATACTTTTGCAAGGCACTGTACGTACATACATACATACATACATACATACATACATACATACATACCTTTGTATAAATAGTGCATGTATGTATGCATGTGGACACCCCTTCAAATTAGTGGATTTGGCTATTTCAGCCATACCCGTTGCTGACAGGTGTATGAAATCGAGCACACAGCCATGCAATCTCCTTAGACAAACATTAGCAGTACAATGTCCTTACTGAAGAGCTCAGTGACTTTCAACATGGCATCGTCATAGAATGCCACCTTTCCAACAAGTCAGTTGGAAAGCTGCCCCAGTCAACTGGGTGTGTGCTCGATTATATACACCTGTCAGCAACGGGTGTGGCTGAAATGGCCAAATGTACTAATTTGAAGGGGTGTCCACATACGTGTGTGTGTGTGTGTGTGTGTGTGAGATATATATATATATATATATATATATATATATATATATATATATATATATATATATATATTATCACACACGCACACACACGTATGTACGTACGTATACCCCTTTACTTTTTCCACATTTTGTTACATAACAGCCTTATTCTAAAATTGATTAAATAGTTTTTTTTGCTCACAAATCTACACACAATACCCCACAATGACAAAGCAAAAACAGTTTTTTAGAAATGTTTGCAAATGTAGTAAAAATAAAAACAGATACCTTATTTACGGAAGTATTCAAACCCTTTGCTATGAGACTCGAATCCTGTTTCCATTGATCATCCTTGATGTTTCTGCAACTTCATTGGAGTCCACCTGTGGTAAATTCAATTGGTTCGACATGATTTGGAAAGGCTCACATCTGTCTATATAAGGTCCCACAGTTGATAGTGCATGTCAGCGCATAAACCAAGCCATGATGTCGAAGGAATTTTCCATAGAGCGCTGAGACACAATTGTGTTGAGGCACAGATCTGGGAAAGGGTACCAAAAAAGTTCTGCAGCATTGAAGGTCCCCAAGAACACAGTGGCCTCCGTCTTTCTTAAATGGAAGCCGTTTGGAACCACCAAGACGCTTCCTAGAGCTGGCTGCCCAACCAAACAGTAATTGGGGGAGAAGGGCCTTGGTCAGGGAGGTGACCAAGAACCCGATGGTCACTCTGACAGAGCTCCAGAGTTCCTCTGTGGAGATGGGAGAACCTTCCAGAAGGACAAACATCTCTGCAGCACTCCACCAATCAAGCCTTTATTTAGAGTGGCCAGACGGAAGCCACTCCTCAGTAAAAGGCAGGACAGCCCTTTGGAGTTCACCGAAAGGCACCTAAAGGACTCTTACCATGAGAAACAAAATTCTCTAGTCTGATGAAACCAAGATTGAAGTCTTTGGCCTGAATGCCAAGCATCACGTCTTGAGGAAACCTGGCACCATCCCAACGGTGAAGCATGGTGGTGGCAGCATCATGCTGTTGGGATCTTTTTCAGCAGCAGGGACTGGGAGACTAGTTTAGTCAGGATCGAGGGAAAGGTAATCAGAGCAATGTACCGAGAGATCCTTGACGAAAATCTGCTCCAGAGCGATCAGGACCTCAGACTGGTGCAAAGGTTCACCGTCCAACAGGACAACGACCCTAAGCACACAGGCAAGACAACGCAAGAGTGGCCTCGGGACAAGTCTCAATGTCCTCGAGTGGCCCAGCCAGAGCCCGATCGAATATATTTGGAGAGACCTGAAACTAGCTGTGCTGTGACGTTCCCCATCCAACCTGACAGAGTTTGAGAGGATCTGCAAAGAATAATGGGGAAACTCCCCAAATACAGGTGTGTCAAGCTTGTAGCGTCACACCCAAGAAGACTTGAGCCTGTAATCGCTGGCAAAGGTGCTTCAACAAAGTACTGAGTAAAGGGTCTGAATACTTATGAATATGTAATATTCCAGTTTTTTTTATATACATTTGCTAAAATTTCTGAACAGTTTTTGCTTTGTCATTATGGGGTATTGTGTGTAGATTGATGATTTTTAATTGTTTTACACACTTGTTTTGGTTACTACATGATTCTATATGTGTTATTTCATAGTTTTGATGTCTTCACTATTATTCTACAATGTAGAAAATAGTAAAAATCAAGAAAAACCCTTGAATGAGTAGGTGTTTGTCCCAACTTTTGACTGTTACTGTATGTAAATGTGATATTTCTGTTTTTAATTTTCAAAACCTGTTTTTACTTTGTCATTATGGGATATTTTGTGTAGATTGATGAGGGGAAAAAAACAATTTATCCATTTTAGAATAAGGCTGTAACATAACAAAATGTGGAAAAAGTCGAGGGGTCTGAATACTTTCTGAATGCACTGTACATACACACACACCCCCACACACATTATCACATCTTTAGCTTGAATGGGGTGTGGGAAAGACCCTGCCCCTTTAACCAATATTTGGGAATTGCTGATGTGTGTTGCAGGTCAGCCATCCCGTCTCTCATATCACCACTCTGTACTATGTCTTCTGTTCTCTACTCTACCTTCCAAGCAGATGGCTTTGTTTTCTCCTCCAGAACCCAGACCTATAAACGGGACATATTTATACACTAGCTACCTGGGATATTCTTTTTCACCCTTAGAAATAATGTACTGTACCATTTCTCCAGTGTTGCCAGGACAACAAGGGAGAACACTCTGTACTTTTAGCGACTGTGTATTCCAAACAGACGGTTAGGAAGGGCCATTCTGAGTGCTAAAATGTGCTCCTCTTCCCTCCCACCTGCTCTCTAGCCTTTGTAAATCACGAGGGTGTGTGTTAGTACCTGTGTGTGAGCTCCTGCATGTTTTGCATGTGTGTTTTTTATTTTACCTTTTAACTAGGCAAGTCAGTTAAGAACAAATTCTTATTTTCAATGACGGCATAGGAACAGTGGGTTAACTGCCTTGTTCAGGGGCAGAACAACAGATTTGTACCTTGCCAGCTCGGGGATTTGAACTTGCAACCTTTCGGTTACTAGTCCAACGCTCTAACCAGTAGGCTACGCTGCTGCCCCCGTTTGTGCGTACTAGTGTCCGTGGGTGTGTGCGTACACTTGTTTTAGTTTGTTGCGCAGTCTGTCATAAGAGTTGACAGTCAATTGTTAAAGAAATTCTAGTTGATGAATTGGACAGATAACATCCAATGTAATGTGGACAAGCAAAGGCGTTATGGAAGCTTGGCAGACAATGCTCCTGTGTCTGGGCGTCTTCATCACCTCCAAGGCTGTCTATGTGAACTCACAGGCCCTGGCTTACCAAGGTCCTACTTAATGAGATCCAGCATCAGATGTTGGGAACGTTATTCAGGTTCTAGAACTCCGGGCCAAGCCAGCAGTCAGAGAATGTATCAGACTACTCAGTTAATGGCCAATAATGTGCATGACTGCAGTGTGTCGAGAGACTAAGAGAGCAGACATTGTTGACCGTGTTGAAACCATTACAAAGTTGTTGGTTTTTCCATAAACGTATGTGTTTTTGCTGGAAAATAAATGTAATGTTTTAGGACAATCTGCAGAATGTGTTTGGTGTACCGTTGTGGGCACTAAAGTTAGTATTTTCAAACCTTGTACCGTGGCTGGACTTGACATTTTAGAAGCTTCTCATCAGGTTGTCAGACGTTGCAGTAAACGGGGCATCCTGATCCAGTACAGTCTCATCTTCCCCTCTACCAGTGCTGTGATCTGGGCTACCACGCCAGCCTGAACCGTGCCCTGCGGACCTACCTATCGGCTGAGTACAACCTGGAGACAAGTCGCCACGAGGGCCTAGACATCATCGAGAACGCCGTGGACAGTCTGGACCCCCGCAGCGACCGCCAGCGCTTCATGGAGTTGTACCCCACAGCCTTCTGCCCGCCCATCAAGTTCCAGTTCCAGCCCCACATGGGCGATGAGGTGAGACATTGAGACCCACAGGCTCGTTGTTCTTTGTGTCCATTTCTCCATCCATCTATCCACTCAGTCATTCATTCATTCATTCATTCATTCATTCATACATTACTGTATTGAAAACTAGTGCTGTTTGTCCTAATGGTTGAGGAGACCACGGTTTTTTTAACAGAACCAATATGTTCAGTCCTATGTGCTGTACAGGGTGGAAGTGAGGTTGATTAAAAGGTCTTGTACTAAATGAGCCCTGGTTTTGGCAGCTTAATTGCAGTTTTACTGTGTCTGGGCCGGCAGAGGAGATGTTTATAGGCCGAAACCAATGACAAGCACGTCTCATTTCTCAGCCTCAAGTCAAATGGAGCAGCGCAACACGCTGAATTAATTTTACTGTGGAGTCGTTGGCTCTGGGGTCCCTGATATCATGTCTGTTTACAAGCTATTGATCTGTGGCTGTCTGGATTCACATCTGGGTCAGTGACATTTGTGGTGTAGTTTAAAACACATTTCTGATGTCTTTGCCATTTTAGGATAAGGTTAAGTAACCCCCCTGTCAGATTAAGTAACCCCCCTGTCAGATTAAGTAACCCCCCTGTCAGATTCAGTCACCCCCCCTGTCAGATTCAGTAATCCCCCCCTGTCAGATTAAGTAACCCCCCCTGTCAGATTCAGTAACCCCCCCCTGTCAGATTCAGTAACCCCCCTGTCAGATTCAGTAACCCCCCTGTCAGATTCAGTAACCCCCCTGTCAGATTCAGTAACCCCCCTGTCAGATTAAGTAACCCCCCTGTCAGATTAAGTAACCCCCCTGTCAGATTAAGTAACCCCCCTGTCAGATTAAGTAACCCCCCTGTCAGATTCAGTAACCCCCCTGTCAGATTCAGTAACCCCCCTGTCAGATTCAGTAACCCCCCTGTCAGATTCAGAAACCCCCCTGTCAGATTCAGTAACCCCCCTGTCAGATTCAGTAACCCCCCTGTCAGATTCAGTAACCCCCCTGTCAGATGGTGGTGACTTTCTGTTTAGTAATGATGTGTTTCCTCTTCCTGCCCAGGTGTGCCAGATCGCGATGCAGCCGCCGGTGAGCGGAGAGCTGATGTTGAGGTTCCAGCAGCTACAGTCTCGCCTGGCCACTCTGAACATCGAGAATGAGGAGGTAAGAGGGAGCCTAACACTGCCATACCTTGGTCGTATTCAGTAGGGTATGCAACAGAAAAGTATTACAATGAAAAACGCAAATTAGTGTTTTTTTATTGGACCAGCTAGTCCTTAAATCCAAGTGGTCCCTCCCTGTTTCAGTCAGTTTTTTTCATTTGGATCCTAATGAACACAACCTTGACTCGCTTGGGTAGCCAACCACGCCAACCAACATCATCTGCTTGCATTTTGGTCCATTGTGGTCGCATGTTGGGAAGGAATTGAAATGCTGTATGAAAAGTTCACTTCATTCAGAAGGTAGCTAAGGGGAGTTGATATCTTAAATGTTTCAGAAATCGAAGTTGGAATAGTTTCCATACAACAAACCTCTCCTACACTGCAGGCAGCCTTCAGAAGCACTCAGAGAAGTCTTCTCCCTCGCTCCCAATGGTAGAAAAAAATCTCTCTCACTCACTCACACACTCACACACACACACACACACAATCTCTTTTATTTGTACACTGTCCCACTTCTCTCGGTTTCGAAATTGGACGTGCATCCCTGGCTGTAACATTTTAATCAGACTGGCTGGCATGCCTGAGTGCTTGCTAAATAAAAAGCCAATGGGAAGGAAATGACACTGTCTGCTGCTGTGGTGTTAGGGAGTGCAATCACGTCCATCAGTCTGGCTTCTCGTGTCTCTTGTTGTCTCACGTCTGACCTGCTTCTCCTTTCTCCGCTTCATCTCGTCTTGTCTGACCTGCTTCTCCTTTCTCCGCTTCATCTCGTCTTGTCTCACACCAGTGCACACAACCTTCTGTCTTTTATCTCGCAAAGAAATAATGACTTGGGAAAGAATGCTTGTAAATGTGAAGAGCGATTTCAGACAGGTTTGATTATACAACTAAAGAAAATGTATAGATCTGTTTTTTTGTCAGATGCATAATGTCTGCAGGATGTCTGTATCTTTTTGACCTCTTCACTGCATGTTTGTGGTGTGAGTGGTGTGTTTCATAGAGTAGAGTACAAGGCTCAGGCTATCCCACAGGGGGCATGATGTATTTCTGGATGGGAGTTGTTGTTGACACCTAAGCCCAGCTGGTGCTTTCACACTGCCTGTATGTAGTCAGTGCAGGCAGAACCCATCGGTGTGGAGAGTCAGGAAGAGACATGGTTCTGCATGCCCTTGTCTGCCTGGATGAAACGGAGCTCCACGCATGGATCAGGATGGGGAACCACTGCTCTGTGTCAAGCCCACAAGATGGCCTCTTCATGGTGTCTCATTGAAAAGGCCTTTCCAGGGGCTGTCATGTGAAGACACTGAAGCAGAACTGTACACACACATTACTAGCTGTCAAATCCTTGCTTCCTCCTTCCTTGTTTCCTCAATTCCTCCCCAAGTTCATTGGAGGAGGTTTGAGGGAGGGATTTGGATCCTCTCCTCCAATGCGCTTTGAGAGGAATTGAGGAAACGAGGACAGCGGAGGCAAGGATTTGACGGACGAAGATCTACTCCAGCCAGGAAAAGTGAAAAGCTGGGATTTGTTGTGTTTTTCTCTGGTATCATGATCTGCAGCTGTTTCCTTGATTGCATGAGAGGATGAAGGAAAACATGGATGAATAATTTATTAGCATAAGAGTAGGAAGTCTCTCATCCCCATTGGGCCCACTGTGGCCCCCTGGTCTGGTTCGCGTGCCCTCCAAAGATGTATGGATGTACAGTGTGTATATGCAGATATATCTGCAGAAATTGAGTATGTTCTGCTGTGTTGGTTAAACCTCTACTTCTGAGGACAGCGTTGTGTTCATTACAATTCCTTTGCCATTCAATGTGGGTATTTCTCAGAGCTAGCTAATAATCTGGTGATTTTACATTTAAATTCTCTTCTCTTTAGACAGATACAGACAGCTTCTCTATCTCTCGCTAGATGTGTACCAAACGTAATAAATATTCTCAAGGCGTTTTGTACTAAACCCCGGCAATCCAATACGGTCTCCTTTGTAGGGAGCCTGTGTTTTGTTTTCCTACAGATAAACCTCAGGGTGTCACATCAAAACCTGGGAGATGTGTGCTCAGTGTTAGGTCACTGTTGGCAGCCCTGATTCACTGATCGTGAGATTAGCTTGCTGCTTACCACAGGCCCTGAGGAATAGAAATCCTGCTATTCCCCAGACAGGTTTATACTGGAGGTGACGTACTAGTTGTGAAGTCGCATGTCATCACCTCCAGGCCTCCTGGTCTGATCCTGCTGGGCACCAGTGGGTAGATTCCAGTGAGCGTCTCCATCTGAAAGCCCTGCTGTAATTGAGCCTAGCAGTCAACACTGGTAACTAGTAGTCTGCTGAATGATGGAGGGACTTTCATGCATGGGTCCTCTCCATACTGTAATTCAAAAGGCACTCGCACATCTGAGCTATCTTTTTTGCAGGTGCATGGTAACAGTTGAATAAGATGAGAGAAAGAAGAAACCTGCACACTGCTCTTGATAGTAACACTGCTCTTTAATAAGCTTTAGGTATCGGCCTCACAGCCTTCGTCAGACCACCTTTTCATATTGTGATAGCGGGGCCCCTTGGCCTCCCTTGTCACACCCTGTGAGAGGCTGGGAGAGTGGGGGCTCAGGGCCTTGCTAGGAAAGGTACTCCTATGCCCAGGGCACAGAGATGATTGAACCCATGGGCTGGTCCTAAATAGTGCAACTCTGGACTTGTATTCAGTACCCGTATTCACAAAGCCTCTAGGAAGACGCAGGGCTTCTGGTCCTATCAAAGCAGACTGTTGGAAAAGGAAGGGAAGTATTTTGAGCACCCTCAATCCACTTAGTATTATCACTCTTCATCTGAAACTACTAAAAGTGTAAAATAACCCAGTTCCCTTAGTAATTGAAGGTAAAACTATAATAGTGGTGTCATCATCAGATGTCCTAAATCACCACGCTATAGATCAAACAGACAGGTGGACTTTTTTTTCATTTGAAACGTCTCTTATTAGAAGTTGAATTGCCTGCCAACCCTACATTTCGTCTCGCAGACTGTCATTATCCCTGTCCAGACCTGTAGAATTGTTTCTGGTTTATGCTCCACATAGAGACGTGTGTGTGTGTGTGTGTGTGTGTGTTGTGGTGTGGTGTGGTGTGGTGTGGTGTGCGTGCGTGCGTGCGCGGTTGTGATCCTAACCGTTGCCACATGTAGATGAAAGGGTAGTTGAATGAAAGAGAGCCTTGGCGTTATTCATTCATACCACCCTGTTTTTCTAAGGTGCCTCAAACATTGAATGAGTCATGGGTCTTACAATTAAAAACACAAGTTATAATATGTTCCTCTCTCTGTGTGTATAGTAGCTATGTGGAACCAAAGGAACACTCCCTTTGACTATGGTATGCCCGAGTCTGACTTTGAGATTAATTGACGTAGTCAAGCCCCCTTGCGCTATTTGTCATTCAAGGACTCACAGCTCGGCCTAGTTACTATCTCTCCTGTCAGAAGTACATGGCTTCTGACTTTGGTCACAATCCTTAACCTCCCTGTCAAAGTTCTGTGTTGTATGCAGAGTGGCTGTCTCTCTCTCTCTCTCTCTCTCTCTCTCTCTCTCTCTGGGGCTTTATTGGCATGGGAAACTTATGTCTACATTGCCGAAGCAAGTAAAATAACAGTAAACATTGCATTGTTTTTAAGGATGTGCGTATGACCATAAATGTTTCAGTAAACATTACACTTGCAAAAGTTCCAAAATAATAAAGACATTTCAAATGTCATATCATGTGCAA
Source organism: Salmo trutta (assembly GCF_901001165.1). Taxonomy (NCBI): domain Eukaryota; kingdom Metazoa; phylum Chordata; class Actinopteri; order Salmoniformes; family Salmonidae; genus Salmo; species Salmo trutta. The sequence continues at coordinate 40,286,555 of NC_042963.1, forward strand.
ATAGCTTAAGTACAAAAGGGAAAATAAATAAACATAAATATGGGTTGTATTTACAATGGTGTTTGTTCTTCACTGGTTGCCCTTTTCTTGTGGCAACAGGTCACACATCTGGCTGCTCTGATGGCCCACTGTGGTATTTCACCCAGTAGATATGGGAGTTCATCAAAATTGGATTTTGTTTTCAAATTCTTTGTGGGTCTATGTAATCTGAGGGAAATATGTGTCTCTATGGTCATACATTTGGCAGGAGGTTAGGAAGTGCAGTTCAGTTTCCACCTCATTTTGTGGGGAGTGTGCACATAGCCTGTATTCTCTTGAGAGCCAGGTCTCTCTCTCTTTCTCGCCTTCCTCTCTCTCTCTCTCTCTCTCTCTCTCTCTCTCTCTCTCGCTCCCCCTCTCTCCTCCCTCTCTCTCACTCTGTCTCCTTCCTCTCTCCTTTCACTCCTTCCTCTCTCTGTCACTTGATCTCTATTTCCTATCTCTCCTTCCTCTCTCCTTCTTCTCTCTCACTCTGTCTCCTTCCTGTCTATCTCTCCTTCCTCTCTCCTTCCTCTCCTTCCTCTCTCTGTCACTTGATCTCTATTTCCTATCTCTCCTTCCTCTCTCCTTCTTCTCTCTCACTCTGTCTCCTTCCTGTCTATCTCTCCTTCCTCTCTCCTTTCTCTCCTTCCTCTCTCTCACTCTGTCTCCTTCCTGTCTATCTCTCCTTCATCTCTCCTTTCTCTCCTTCCTCTCTCTCACTCTGTCTCCTTCCTGTCTCTCTCCTTCCTCCTTCCTTGTCATTCGATCTCTATTTCCTTTCTCTCCCCTTTCTCTTTTTCCGTCCTCTCTCTGCCCCTCTCTCCCTGTTCTTTTCTCTTGCTCGCTCTTGCTCTCTCCCTCTTTCTCTCTCTCCTTCCTCTGCTTCCTCTCTCTTGCATGCTCTTGTTCTCGCTCTCTGAACCACTCCAGCAGGTGAACACATGCGCTCTGCCATTGTGTGAGCCATAGGCATACAAAAACATCCTTTCCCTCCTGTCTATCTATCTCCTAACTCTCTCCCTGTCATTTCGCTTCTTCTCACCCAAATATATATTACATCAGGGCGTCAGTTTAGGCCTCCTCACAGAATGGAAGTTTTATAAGTGGCCAAAACTTCTCTCAAATTGAGACGGGATATTTCTGAGGTGGGAAATGTTTGTTTGCAAATAAGATGGAAATCATTAAAGCTTTAACACAATTATTATATCATATCCACTGGAAAGAAGTATATGTTTATTGTCAGTGTCTAGTGGAATCTTGCATTGTGGTGTTCTCCATCTGTTGTAAGTGATGGGATATGCTTGGCCAAGCCTTGACATTTATAAGCTCCTGGAAAAGCACTTGGGCTGACGGCGAAGTGGCCACTATGGAAATGAGTTTTAAAAGCCTGAGACTGAGGACCTTTCATCCCTACCTTCCTTCCACCTCTATTATTTCATCCCTACCTTCCTTCCACCTCTATTCTTTCATCCCTACCTTCCTTCCACCTCTATTCTTTCGTCCCTACCTTCCTTCCAACTCTATTATTTCATCCCTACCTTCCTTCCAACTCTATTCTTTCATCCCTACCTTCCTTCCACCTCTATTCTTTCATCCCTACCTTCCTTCCACCTCTATTCTTTCATCCCTACCTTCCTTCCACCTCTATTCTTTCATCCCTACCTTCCTTCCACCTCTATTCTTTCATCCCTACCTTCCTTCCACCTCTATTCTTTCATCCCTACCTTCCTTCCACCTCTATTCTTTCATCCCTACCTTCCTTCCACCTCTATTCTTTCGTCCCTACCTTCCTTCCACCTCTATTCTTTCGTCCCTACCTTCCTTCCACCTCTATTCTTTCGTCCCTACCTTCCTTCCACCTCTATTCTTTCGTCCCTACCTTCCTTCCACCTCTATTCTTTCGTCCCTACCTTCCTTCCACCTCTATTCTTTTATCCCTACCTTCCTTCCACCTCTATTCTTTCATCCCTACCTTCCTTCCACCTCTATTCTTTCGTCCCTACCTTCCTTCCACCTCTATTCTTTTATCCCTACCTTCCTTCCACCTCTATTCTTTCATCCCTACCTTCCTTCCACCTCTATTCTTTCGTCCCTACCTTCCTTCCACCTCTATTCTTTCATCCCTACCTTCCTTCCACCTCTATTCTTTTATCCCTACCTTCCTTCCACCTCTATTGTTTCATCCCTACCTTCCTTCCACCTCTATTGTTTCTGAGTGCATGCAAATTGATTGCTCTGGTCTGGAGTCATGCTCAAGGACGGATGCATTTGTCATGCTGAGTGTGAAACGAAAGGTAGTCAGAATGCCATGCATTTATCACATTACTGCCTAGGAGTTCAGGGGTCATTTGGTCAGTGGTCGTCACTGAGCACTGGTCCTTCGAGCCGGATGGGGAAACTTGAGTGAGTTTATGAGTACTTGAGGGAAAACAAATGACAGTGTAATGTGTTTGAATGTGTTTACACCTGTGACACTGTAAACCTGTCCTAAAGCTCCGATCCTCTTTGGGTGCCCTCCAGATCAAGAAGACGTCAGAGGCCACCCTGACGACCATTCAGGACATGGTGACCATCGAGGACTACGACGTCTCCGAGTGTTTCCACCACAGCCGCTCCACCGAGTCGGTGAAGTCCACCGTGTCGGAGACCTACCTCAGCAAGCCCAGCATCGCCAAACGGAGGGCCAACCAGCAGGAGACAGAGCAGTTCTACTTCATGGTGAGTGGAGCGCCCCCTATTGGTAACCTCCAGGTTATGACTGTAGAGAACTGGGCAGGGTCATATTCATGTGCATACTGTAGTAGCAAAACATAACAAAATGTTTTGCAATGGAAAGCAAAAACTATAGTTTCTTATTGGACACGTTCAGTAAGTCCTGCTGACTTTAAATTCAGACTGACAGTCACTATGGAAACTGCTGTTGATAGATGGCTAGGAAATGAATACATTGGATTTTGACTAGTTTGGATGGTTGTGATCCATGGTCTTGTAGTAGTTGTAATCTATCTGAGGAATGTGAAAAGAAGCTGTGCTTGTATTTCTAGGGATTTGTTAGAGCTCTAAAATGCTGCATATCATATGTATTCCCTCTCTTAGCATTTTAACTCTCAGAAACAAAGCTCTCCAAAAAGATCTCTTCCTTAGCGAGCGGTTAGGCTATTTTCTCTTCTTCTGTCCTCCTGGCTGTCTAAAGATGGACATGGTGCGATAAAGCTTTAAAAAGACTCCCGTTGTCGTTCTGTCCTTTGCCCTTGGCTGCCTTATCAGAGATTGGTGTCTTAAGGGCAGGCAACGCTTACTTGGCTCATCAGCCCTAGTAATCACTCTGAATTCTCCACAGAAATTCCGGGAGTTTCTGGAGGGCAGCAATCTCATCTCCAAACTGCAGGCCAAGCACGACCTACTGAAGAGGACTCTGGGAGAAGGTAAGGGATCAGAGACCCACATTGTGCTGGCCTACTTCCTGTCTGGCGGTCCCGTCTGTCCGTCTGTTGGTTAGTTAGTCTATCTGTCTGTATCTGTCTGACTCCTCTGTCTGAACGTCCCTTCTGTCTTTTTGGCTGAGTTGTGATCTAAGCAGGTTTTCATATGTATGAAATTATATACTGAACGTCTCTGCTATTGTCTGTGTGGGTTTGTAAAGGAACTCCTGAATAAATGAAAGGGAAAGATTGCATGCACATTCCAAACAAAGTGCAGTGCTTTACAACTTTAGATCTAATTAAAAACTGTTAAAAACATATTCGGTTTATTCTAAAATTGTCCACTTCAATCTAACCTCTGTGGTAAAATTTCCATTGTGCTACTTTCTCCATCAGGCCTCACAACCGAGATGCTAACCTCAGCATTAGCGAGCCAAGTCTGAGTTAAAGGGATTGTGCTGTTGTATTATCCCTCTTCATGACTGATTAGTGTTTAGCTTAATGGCCTGGCTGCATTAGCTCGGTATGACTATTATGGCTGGGTTCACTGTGTTCTACATGGTGGGACCTCCTCAAGGCCTTTGATTAAGCTACTGTCAACACTGAGCTGCTGCTGAATGCTAGCTAACTAGCTAACAATGCAGGCAACAAGCTCTCGGGTGGTCTAAATCCGTCAGTCTCAGTCAATCTGTTGACTGTACAGGGAGTTGAGGAAGAGAATGGGGACTTTGATAATAATTAGCCATGGACTCCTGCCTGCTACAGTGAATGTCGGTGAGTGTGTTCATGTAGGTATAGGTAAAGCTAGCCCCACCCAGGTGTTACTCTGACAGGTTGGATCCTGTCGATGTGCATAGTGGATGGGCACAGGTTTAAAGTTGAAACCGCTCCTCTTGTTAGGAGCAATTTGAGGGATTTGGAGTTTCTTGACTTGTGAAAACATGTGTTTTTGCGTGTGAAGGTAAAATTGCAAGTGAAGGTTGTGTGTGTGTGTGTGTGCTTGGACAGGTGTTTTTTCTTTTTTTACTGCAGTTAAAGTATAAGTGTGTGTTACTGTGTGTGAGTCATTATGTGTCATTGTGTGCGTCACCATGAAGCCAGTGGTTGTGGGCAGATGGCAGGGCTGCATATGCTTTACTGAGCGTGTGCACAATGCTCTGCAGGCCCCTCTGGGAAAGGTCCCATGTCTCATCTCACATCCTCTCTCTCCTCTCTCCCTTCCCCTTTCTCCCCTCCGTCTCCACAGGTCACCAAGGGGACTATATGACCACAAGGTAAGACACTACCACGCTCTCTCTCTCCCTCACACACTAAACTCTTAGGTTTTAATAAGACCCTTTCTGTCTATATTTAGCTGTCCCTATTCAGTTGTTTGAAAACCTATCCCCATAAGTAAAAGTCAGTGTACTCTTCATTGCGAATGCCATTTCTCTTTATCCTCCTACAGTCAAATGACCAACAATATCTAGACAAATATATGTTCTTTAGCTATTATCAAACTGCTGACCCTGGAGAAGAGAGACCAGATGTTACTGCTATAGACTCCCCAGGGTTTGAATTTGCCTTATGCCCAGCATGGTATGGCCTGGTAATATTGTCCCCTTCCAAGAGCCTCAACCCTTTTGCTCTCTCTCGCTCTCTCTTTCTTTCTCTTTCTTTCTCTCTCTTTTTCTCTTTCTCTTTTTCTCTCTTTCAATTCAATTCAGTTTGCTTTATTGGCATGATGTAACAATGTACATATTGCCAATGCTTACTTTGGATATTTACAATATTAAAATAATAAGAATCAAAATTGTCAATGGGACAACAGTAACAACAATAACCAAGGGTCAAAATAACCATACATTGAACAATAACAATAAGCATACAGTAGAGTACATGTGTAGGTTGATTGGTCTGTCAGACACTGTCCCTCATCTTATGGCAGGCAGCAATGTAGTGCGCTGCCAACCCACAGCTCTCTGCATCCTCCCCCAACAGGACGGGTAGCCCGTTCTCATCAGAGAGGTCTTTAAAACCTTGAATAAGGGTTTCAAATTTGGGGAAATGATACTCTCTAATTGTTTTATATTTCTGACATTTTGTCAGGAAATGCAGTTAGCCACGGTGTACTGTCGATTTGGGGCCAGATAGCACTGCATTTTGCTTTGTGCTTGTGTTTCCCAATAAGCAATGTAGTTTTGTTTTGACTGTGTTGTAATTTGTTTTATTCTGATTGATTGGATGTTCTGGTCCTGAGGCTTCATTGTATTAGTAGAACAGGTTTGTGAACTCCGCCCCACGGACCAGCTGGATGAGGGTCCTGAGGCTTCAGTGTGTTAGTAGAACAGGTTTGTGAACTCAGCCCCACGGACCAGCTGGATGAGGGTCCTGAGGCTTCAGTGTGTTAGTAGAACATGTTTGTGAACTCAGCCCCACAGACCAGCTGGATGAGGGTCCTGAGGCTTCAGTGTGTTAGTAGAACAGGTTTGTGAACTCAGCCCCACGGACCAGCTGGATGAGGGTCCTGAGGCTTCAGTGTGTTAGTAGAACATGTTTGTGAACTCAGCCCCACAGACCAGCTGGATGAGGGTCCTGAGGCTTCAGTGTGTTAGTAGAACAGGTTTGTGAACTCAGCCCCACGGACCAGCTGGATGAGGGTCCTGAGGCTTCAGTGTGTTAGTAGAACATGTTTGTGAACTCAGCCCCACAGACCAGCTGGATGAGGGTCCTGAGGCTTCAGTGTGTTAGTAGAACAGGTTTGTGAACTCAGCCCCACGGACCAGCTGGATGAGGGTCCTGAGGCTTCAGTGTGTTAGTAGAACAGGTTTGTGAACTCAGCCCCACGGACCAGCTGGATGAGGGTCCTGAGGCTTCAGTGTGTTAGTAGAACATGTTTGTGAACTCAGCCCCTCGGACCAGCTGGATGAGGGGTCTGTCTTTTCTTTGCTCAACTCTTGGCATTTCAGGGCTTGGTAATGATATGAGAGGGGGGTCAAAGTATTTTAGAAGTTTCCAAAACTTAATTGCTCTTTTTCAAGTTTTTATTATTAGTGGATATTGGCCTAATTCTGCCCTCCATGCATTGTTTGTAGTTTTCCTCTGGACATGTAGGACAATCTTACAGAACTCTGCATGCAGGGTTTCAATTGGGTGTTTGTCCCTTTTGGTAAAATCTTGTTTTGCAAGTGGACCCCACACCTCACTGCCATAAAGTGCAATTGGTTCAATGACACATTCAGTTAGTTTTAGCCAAATTGTAATAGGTATTTCAATTTGAATTTGTTTTTTAATGGTGTTGAATGCCCTGCTTGCTTTCTCTCTCAGTTCATTCACTGCATCATTAAGGTGTCCAGTTGAGCTTATTTTTAAACCTAAGTAATTGTAGTGTCTGCAGTACTCTATATATTTTGTACCAGTTGAGGACTTTGGTCTAATTCCCTGAGATCTGGATCTTCTCTGGAAAATCATTATTTTAGTATTTTTGGGGTTTACTGGGTGACAGCAGGCGTAGGTCATCTGTGAAGAGTAGGCATTTAACCTCTGAATTGTGGAGACTAACCACTCTTTTGCCATTTGCCTGAATATATAGTTAATGTTTTTTATTGCTAGATTGATGCCTTCTTTACTGTAAGTGAATGTGGTATCCAGAAAGTTATCCAAGAGTGTTTGGATATTTTGGTTACAGGCTGCTTTCTGGTATTCTTCTGTGCTGTTTTGGGCCCATCTGTATGAATTTCTGATGTTGTACAGCTTACTGGGCTGTGAATGTGTAGTTGTTTCCATGTCTGTTCTTTTGAGGAACAATGTAATTTGGCTGTGATCAGACAGAGGTGTTAGTGGCTTGACAGTGAGCTGATAGAGAAAGGGTCAATGTCTGTAATCATATAGTCTACTATGCTGTGGCCAAGAGGTGAGCAATAGGTGAATCTCCCCAAAGAGTACCCCTGTAACCTATCATTGACGAAGTACAGACCCAGGCTTCTACAGAGCTGTAACAGATCCCTTCCGTTTTTGTTGATTGTGCTGTCACTGTTGTTTCTATGGGGGAGATGAAGACAGTTAGAAACAGTATGGCCTGTAATAAAGTTGTCCCCTTGTGTGGTCATTAGACCAGGTAGTGTTCCTGTGCGCGCATTTGTATCCCCACAGATGAGCACATTTCCCTGGGCCCACGTGTCTTCCTTAAGGGTGGGGAAGATCTCCTCTGAGTAATATGGGGATTCTGAGGGGGGGATATATATTGCACAAAGGAACACATATTTTTCTGTCAATACAAGTTATTTTTTCAGTTTTAACCAAATGTGATAAACTCAGCAAAAAAAGAAACGTCCCTTTTTCAGGACCCTGTCTTTCAAAGATAATTTGTAAAAATCCAAATAACTTCACAGATCTTCATTGTAAAGGGTTTCACATGCTTGTTCAATGAACCATAAACAATTAATGGTCATGCATCTGTGGAACGGTCGTTAAGACATTAACAGCTTACAGACGGTAGGCAATTAAGGTCACAGTTATGAAAACTTAGGACACTAAAGAGGCCTTTCTACTGACTCTGAAAAACATCAAAAGAAAGATGCCCAGGATCCCTGTTCATCTGCGTGAACGTGCCTTAGGCATGCTGCAAGGAGGCATGAGGACTGCAGATGTGCCCAGGGCAATAAATTGCAATGTCTGTACTGTGAGACGCCTAAGACGGCGCTACAGGGAGACAGGATGGACAGCTGATCGTCCTCGCAGTGGCAGACCACGTGTAACAACACCTGCACAGGATCGGTACATCCGAACATCACACCTGCGGGACACGTACAAGATGGCAACAACAGCTGCCCGAGTTACACCAGGAACACACAATCCCTCCATCAGTGCTCAGACTGCCCGCAATAGGCTGAGAGAGGCTGGACTGAGGGTTTGTAGGCCTGTTGTAAGGCAGGTCCTCACCAGACATCACCGGCAACAATGTTGCCTATTGGCACAAACCCATCATCGCTGGACCAGACAGGACTGGCAAAAAGTGCTCTTCACTGACGAGTCGCGGTTTTCTCTCACCAGGGGTGATGGTCGGATTCGCGTTTATCGTCGAAGGAATGAGCGTTATACCGAGGCCTATACTCTGGAGAGGGATCGATTTGGAGGTCGAGGGTCCGTCATGGTCTGGGGCGGTGTGTCACAGCATCATCGGACTGAGCTTGTTGTCATTACAGGAAATCTCAACGCTGTGCGTTACAGGGAAGACATCCTCCTCCCTCATGTGGTACCCTTCCAGCAAGCTCATCCTGACATGACCCTCCAGCATGACAATGCCACCAGCCATACTGCTCATTCTATGTGTGATTTCCTGCAAGACAGGAATGTCAGTGTTCTGCCATGGCCAGCGAAGAGCCCAGATCTCAATCCCATTGAGCACGTCTGGGACCTGTTGGATCGGAGGGTGAGGGCTAGGGCCATTCCCCCCAGAAATGTCCGGGAACTTGCAGATGCCTTGGTGGAAGAGTGGGGTAACATCTCACAGCAAGAACTGACAAATCTGGTGCAGTACATGAGGAGATGCACTGCAGTACTTAATGCAGCTGGTGGCTACACCAGATACTGACTGTTACTTTTGACCCCCTCTTTGTTCAGGGACACATTATTCCATTTCTGTTAGTCACATGTCTGTGGAACTTGTCTCTGTTGAATCTTGTTATGTTCATACAAATATTTACACATGTTAAGTTTGCTGAAAATAAACGCAGTTGACAGGGAGAGGACGTTTCTTTTTTTGCTGAGTTTATATATTCCTATTCATTGAACAAGAAAACTGTTTGTACAATGTGTGTGTGTGTGTGTGTGCGTGTGTGCGTGTGTGCGTGTGTGCGTGTGTGCGTGCGTGTGTGCGTGTGTGTGCATGCGTCCGTGTGTGTGCGTGTTTAGTGTAGATGTATTGGAGGAGCTGTTTAATCTCACTCAATCCTACAGGGTTCTCCTGTCCTCTGACGACCTCTGCGTAGCTGCGCTGGTCCTGCTTTTGGGCCCTGTGGAGTGGAGGGGGGCCAGGTCTGGGCCGTGGGGCTTCCTTTCTGGTCTGGTAGTGGTCTGGTAGGGGTCTCTGGGTGGTCCTCTGTCCAGTGCGGCATGGGGAGTTTGTCTACCAGGTGCCACGTCCTTTAGAGACTGTCTGTTTCCTACTGGTGGGAGTGGTCGTGCAGATGCTCTGGGGTGATTGTTGGGTGGTGAGCAACGTGCACGTTCGGGAGTAGGCCACACCCTCTGGTGATGTCAGCGTTGACTTTCTGAATGGTACAGGGATGAAAGTCTTTGCGGGGCAGCAGAGTGGAGATGGTGATGTGGGAGTTGGGGAACCACTCAGAGGCCCTCTGCTACTCTGTTGACCAGGCTGCCTACTCTCTCCTGCTCCTCTCGCAGGTTGTTGGTGCCGGTGTGAATGATAATGTGGCCTGGAGTGCCAAAGTCAGGCTGGGACAGGATGTGGAGTGCATCCTGCGTTTTTGGGCACCATATTTTGTACACCTTGTGGTGGGGGAAGAGTTTATCCTCTTGGATGAATTTCCCATTTGAGTCAATGAGGATGGCCACCTCAGTGGGTTTTACCAGAGTAGTGGGTTTACAGGCTGGGGTACACAGGACCTGTGTACATGGAGGGGTGTGTCAGGGGGGGCTTCTCTCTGTAGTAGGTGTCCCCATGTGAGCCTCCTTGTTGACTGGGGGTGTGGGTAAAGGGTTGTCGGTATGGGGGGGTGGTAAAGGTGGGTCAGTGGGGTTGTTAGGGGTGGTGAGGGGCTGCAGCTTCTCTCTGGGAGTCTCTACAGTCTGCTCTCTGTGCTGCAGCAACCTCTTGATGACAGACAACTCCTTTGCCATCCTCCATTACCTGCACTAGCTTTCTCCTCATGGTGGCCTTTACCTCCTCAAGCGCTGTGGTAAGGCTCTCTCCTCATGGTGGCCTTTACCTCCTCAAGCGCTGTGGTACGGCTTTCTCCTCATGGTGGCCTTTACCTCCTCAAGCGCTGTGGTAAGGTTGTCTCCTCAGGGTGGCCTTTACCTCCTCAAGCGCTGTGGTAAGGCTCTCTCCTCATGGTGGCCTTTACCTCCTCAAGCGCTGTGGTAAGGTTGTCTCCTCAGGGTGGCCTTTACCTCCTCAAGCGCTGTGGTAAGGTTCTCTCCTCATGGTGGCCTTTACCTCCTCAAGCGCTGTGGTAAGGCTCTCTCCTCATGGTGGCCTTTACCTCCTCAAGCGCTGTGGTAAGGTTGTCTCCTCAGGGTGGCCTTTACCTCCTCAAGCGCTGTGGTAAGGCTTTCTCCTCATGGTGGCCTTTACCTCCTCAAGCGCTGTGGTAAGGCTTTCTCCTCATGGTGGCCTTTACCACCTCCAGCGCTGTGGTAAGGTTCTCTCGTAACTCCTGGACAGAGTTCTTAACCTGGTCCTGCACTGGTTGATCTGGTCCTGTAGAAGGTCTGTGTCTGGGCTGGAGGTGGTGTAGCTGAGGGCTGCTCCTTTAGCTCAGTAACCCATACCTCTAACAGAGCCAGCATGTCTCTCAGCAGGCTGATGGTAGTGTGGTCTTGGCTTTGGTGGTTGTAGGCAGGCAGGGGGAGGATAGACCTGTTGTGTGGGTGTAGTTCTGGGCCTGGGTTCCTGCTGTTGGGGTGGTTGTAGGCAGGCAGGGGGAGGATAGACCTGTTGTGTGGGTGTAGTTCTGGGCCTGGGTTCCTGCTGTTGGGGTACCTGAGGTGAGGGGAGAGGTCGGGGTGCTGTCCTTGGCTTGTTTTGTTTCTGCTATCTTCCTTAGGGTGGGGAAGTCCTGCACAACAGAGCTGAGTGCAGCCTCACTACCCTGGACCATGACAGTACCGTTCTGGTACATGTTTACTGTCAGAAACCTGTTTACCTGGTCCTTATCGCTGTCCTCAAAAATGTGGGTTTGTCTTCCCTTGTAGATGCCCATCTTTGTTGCATAGCTGAAATGCCTGGTTACAGCTGTATGCCAGGCAGTAGTGTGGTCTGGGTAAAATAACAGTTTGTAACAGTCCTGTTGTATGAGCAGTCAGCAAAGAGAGTTTCTGGGTTCTCCCTCAGAATTCTGTGTTTAAAATTGATTCTTCCCTTCTCTGATTTGATTTCTGCTGGAGTCTCTGTCTCTGCTGCTGCTGGTTCTGCTGGCTCTGCCTGTGGCCTTGTTGCTATGGTTATCACCCGTAAACAGTTGGAGTTAGAAGTAAGCTTGCTGACAGATTTGAATTTGTCTAGCTAGCACGATTAAGATTGACAGAGTGAGTTTTAAAAGACCAATCTTTTCCTACGGTGTTGAACTTCAGTTGTACAATTTGATTACCTATACATTTTTTGCTAGTTTAATCGTGTTAATCTCACTCTTAACAACTAGAAAGTTATAACAAGTCAGGAGCTGTTCTTCTGCATGACCTCGCTCTCTTTCTCTCACTCTCTCTATCTCTCTTTCTCTCGCTCTCTTTCTTTCTTTCTTTCTCTCTCTCGCTCTTTCTCTCTCGCTCTCTTTCTCCCGCTCTCTTTCTCTCGCTCTCTTTCTCTCTTTCTTTCTCTCTCTCGCTCTTTCTCCCTCACTCTCTTTCTCTCTCTCTCTCCCTCTTTCTCTATCTCTCTCTCATTCTCTTTCTTTCTCCCTCGCTCTCGCGCGCTCTCTTGCTCTCGCGCGCTCTCTGGCTCTCGCGCGCTCTCTTGCTCTCGCGCTCTTTCTCCCTTGCTCGCTCTCGCTCTTTCTCCCTTGCTCTCGCGCGCTCTTTCTCCCTTGCTCGCTCTCGCTCTTTCTCCCTTGCTCGCTCTCGCTCTTTCTCCCTTGCTCTCGCGCGCTCTTTCTCCCTTGCTCGCTCTCGCTCTTTCTCCCTTGCTCTCTTTCTATCTCACACTCGCACTCTCTTTCTCTTTCTATCGCTCTCTCTCGCTCTCTCTCTCTCTGCATGCTGGGAGTGTTTGGTGCATGCTGGGAATTGTGTGAGTGAGTGCGAGTGATGTGTAGAGTTAGATCTCTTGCTTTTTTTTTACGTTTCCTTTTCTTGGTGCTATCTTTTTTTTCCTATGCATGATTAAGTTTATCATTTTTATTTAGTTGTTGTGGTAGAATTAAGTATATTGTTTTTCGTGTCGAAATTACCCTGGTTTTGGTGGGGATGGCGACCCACATGGGGACGCCGTCCCTGTCACTTCGGCACGGTTTCAGGTGTGTTTACTGAAGCTACTGTCACCGTGGAGGAGTTTCTGGTCGCAGTAGGAGAGAAGGTAGGATATGAGAATGTTGCTTATGCGTCACGGATGAATAAAGTGGTGGTGGTTTTTCTTAAAGAAGAGCGCCTTGTTGATCGTATGGTTGAGCATGGCGTACTTCTTAAAGGAATGTTTATTCAAATTACGCCGCATTTTTCTCCGTCAACGAGGGTAACGATTTCAAATGTACCGCCGTTTATTCCCAATGAGCTATTGGAGCGCGAGTTATTGCGGTTTGGGAAGTTCGCAAGTTCAATTAAGATTGTCCCTTTGGGTTGCAAACACCCGGCATTGAAACAGGTTATGTCGATTCGGCGACAGGTGTTTATGTTTTTGGACTCACCGGAGCAGACTTTGGAGTTATCGTTTAAAGTCATGCATGACAACAGACTGTATATGGCTTATGCTAGTACGGGTAGTCAACGGTGTTTTGAGTGTGGAGATGTTAAGCGATATGCTTGCCCGAAAAGGGAGAAGGCAGAGGGAGGGGTGCAGGTGGTCCTCGTAACTCCTGGGCCCACTGATGTAGGGAGAGGTGGGCCGACAGCGGCAGAGAAGCCACAAGCACCTGTTGCTGAGGAACAAGTTGTCCGTGTTGAGGGCACGGAGTTGCAAATTGTACCAGAGGGAAATGTTATGCAGCAGAAAAATATTGTTGTAGAAGGTAAGGATGGATCTGAAGAGCCATTTCCTCAGACTGGTGAGGAGGTGCCCAGTACGAGTGCTGGGGTACAGGAGGGGGTTCATGTGGAGATAATCTCTCAGGTAGTGGAGGAGATTCCCACTATGAGTAATGGGGTACAGGAGGGGGTTCAGGTGGGGCTAGTCTCCCAGGTAGTGGAGGAGATGCCTGGTACGAGTGATGGGCTGCATGTGGGGAGTGTTGAGAGGGATGTGGTAGAAGGGAGTCAGGGGTCTGTGGCCTCAGCTGAGGAGGATCAGGAGAAGGATATGGATATCTCTATTGATAAGATAGCAGCTGGTGACGACTCAATTTACAGTCTAGAGGTAAATGAGTTCCTGGATCAGACTTTTGGGAAATCTGTCAAATTGGCAGATTTTTTTGATGTTGATAAGTTTGTGAGGTCAGCTGTGATGTTACAGAAGACGGTGGGGTTAGACCAGTTGAGTGAGAAGAAGTGTTTTCGCTTGAGGAAATTTGTTACTGCTGTCACAGCAGCAAAAGGTAGTGGGAAACGTGGTCAGATTAAGAGAAAATGTAAATAATGATGATGATCATGTCTCAAAGGGTGTCTTTTTTCTCTTTGGTTTCTCTGTGGTTTCTTCTGCTTTTCCTTTCTCTTTTCTATATGGAGGTACTAAGGGTAGGTTCTCTTTTCTATATGGAGGTACTAAGGGTAGGTTCTCTTTTCTATATGGAGGTACTAAGGGTAGGTTCTCTCAATATTAATGGTGGAAGGGACAGGAATAAGAGGGCTTGGCTATTAGAAGTAATAAAACAGAAAAGGCTTAATGTAGTTTTTCTACAGGAGATACATAGTGATGAGGCTAATGAGGTTGATTGGGGTATGTGGTGGGAGGGGCAGCATATACTCAGTCATGGTACTAATTTCAGTGTTGGGGTGGCAATTTTGTTTTCCTCAGGCTTAGGGGTGACTATGGTATCTACAACAGAGATTGTCAAGGGACGGGTTTTATTGGTCAAGGTGAATGTTATGGTTTTTTTTATTCGTTTTTTTGAATGTTTATGCTCCTAATGAGGGTACAGAGCGTATTGCTGTTTTTGATCAAATAAAGGAAACCTTACGACAGTGTGACGAAGAGGGGTGTATGGTTTTAGGGAGGGACTGGAACTGTACAATGGATTTTACTGTTGACCGCACTGCTGAAGAACCTCATCTGCAGTCAGCCACTTGCCTGTCTGGTCTATTAACTGAGTTTGAGCTTTCTTATGTGTGGAGAGTAAGGAATGCAAAAGTTAGGCAGTACACATGGCTAAAAGTTGTGCACTATTATATTGAAAGGTAGCCCACGATCTTGAACATCCTCTGCTTTTTCAGTCTTTTTTTCCTGAACTGTAGACATACGTCCATTTAACATTATGCACTTATAGACCGTGTCATTGATTCAGAGCAGGGAGGCCCAGCCAACAGATATGGCTGTTAGTGCAGCAAGGTTAGACCGGTTTTGTGTATCTAGGCACTACTGTAGTAGGGTTGGAAACTGTGATATTACTCCTGTGGGTTTCTCTGATCACCATATTGTTACTGTTGATATTCACTTGTCCTGTCCACGAAGGTCATCACCTTACTGGTATTTTAATGTTAAGTTGTTACATGATGTCATGTTTTGTGAAAGGTTTTTGTTGTTTTGGAAAAATGGAGGGTTACACAAGGGAATTTTGAGTCCTTGAGACAATGGTGGGAGGTTGGGAAGGCCCAAATACGATTGTTTTGTCAACAGTATACTGCCCTGTCTCATATTGAAGTTAAAGAGACTATCAGGGCCCTTGAACAGGACATCAAATCTATTGAATTGAAGTTGCTCACTCAGAACGACCCTGGATTAGTCATGAACTTACAGGACAAGAGACATGAATTGAGGTTGTTTTTACATGAAAGAGTGAAGGGTGCCTTGATTTGGTCTCGTTTCGCTTCCCTCAAGGATATGGATGCTCCTAGCGCTTTAAAAAAAACCTAAGACAGTCGACACTGCAACGTAAACAGATGATCTACCTTCGTCTCTCTGATGGGAAAGTGACCACGGATGACAGTGAAATGCGCCATCATGCCGTGGATTTCTACTCTGCCCTCTATAAGGTGGAGGATTATGATTCTCTGTGTACTGAGCAGTTGTTACATGGATTTCCTCATTTGGATCAGGAGAAGGCCGTTGATCATGAGGACCACCAGTACTTGTTCAAAACATTGAAAGCCTTTGGGTTTGGGGATGTTTTTTTGTCTTGGATGAGTTTACTGTATGCTGGGGCCTCATGTATGGTAAAGGTGTGGGGTGGTTTGAGTTGCCCCATCCCTGTCAAAAGGGGCATCAGGCAGGGATGCCCAATTTCAGGGCAGTTATATTGTCTGGCAATTGAACCAATGCTTTGTTTTTTAAGAGTGAGACTTACTGGTTTCTCTGTGCCAGGAGTAATGAAGGGTCCCATGATAGCACTGTCTGCGTATGCAGATGACGTGACAGTTTTTATTACAGGGGCTGAGGATGTTAAGGTTCTCTCAAACACTTTAAAGGTGTATGAGGTGGCCTCCTCAGCTAGAGTCAATTGGGAAAAGAGTGAATCGCTGTGGGCAGGTCAGCTTCAGACATGGTCCACTCCACGGTTACCAGGGGGGCTTCAGTGGGGGCAGAGATGGGATGAAGACTTTGGGGGTTTATCTAGGCTCTGATGTATTTCAGAAAAAGAACTGGGAGGGTGTAGTGGAGAAAGTGTGTGCCGGACTGTCAAGGAGGAAATGGGTGCTACCCCAGCTGTCTTATAGGGGAAGGGTACTGGTAGCTAATAATCTTGCTGCCTCTACCCTGTGGCACAGACTAATGATTTTACAGCCACCGGGGGGTCTGATTCAAATCAAATCAAATCAAATGTATTTATATAGCCCTTCGTACATCAGCTGAAATCTCAAAGTGCTGTACAGAAACCCAGCCTAAAACCCCAAACAGCAAGCAATGCATGTGAAAGAAGCACGGTGGCTGGGAAAAACTCCCTAGGAAAAACTCCTGAGAAAGGCCAAAAACCTAGGAAGAAACCTAGAGAGGAACCAGGCTATGAGGGGTGGCCAGTCCTCTTCTGGCTGTGCCGGGTGGATATTATAACAGAACATGGTCAAGATGTTAAAATGTTCGTAAATGACCAGCATGGTCAAATAATAATAATCATAGTAATTGTCGAGGGTGCAACAAGCACGTCCGGTGAACAGGTCAGGGTTCCGTAGCCGCAGGCAGAACAGTTGAAACTGGAGCAGCAGCATGGCCAGGTGGACTGGGGACAGCAAGGAGTCATCATGCCAGGTAGTCCTGAGGCATGGTCCTATGGCTCAGGTCCTCCGAGAGAAAGAAAGAAAGAGAGAAAGAGGGAATTAGAGAGAGCATATTTACATTCACACAGGACACCGGATAAGACAAGAGAATACTCCGGATGTAACAGACTGACCCTAGCCCCCCGACACATAAACTACTGCAGCATAAATACTGGAGGCTGAGACAGGAGGGATCAGAAGACACTGTGGCCCCATCCGATGATACCTCCGGACAGGGTCAAACAGGCAGGATATAACCCCACCCACTCTGCCAAAGCACAGCCCCCACACCACTAGAGGGATATCTACAACCACCAACTTACCGTCCGAAGACAAGGCCGAGTATAGCCCACAAAGATCTCCGCCACGGCACAACCCAAGGGGGGGGCGCCAACCCAGACAGGAAGACCACGTCAGTGGCTCAACCTACTCAAGTGACGCACCCCTCCCATGGACGGCATGGAAGAACACCAGTAAGTCAGTGACTCAGCCCCTGTAAAAGGGTTAGAGGCAGAGAATCCCAGTGGGAAGAGGGGAACCGACAAGGCAGAGACAGCAAGGGCGGTTCGTTGCTCCAGCCTTTCCGTTCACCTTCACACTCCTGGGCCAGACTATACTTAATCATAGGACCTACTGAAGAGATAAGTCTTCAGTAAAGACTTAAAGGTTGAGACTGAGTCTGCGTCTCTCACATGGGTAGGCAGACCATTCCATAAAAATGGAGCTCTATAGGAGAAAGCCCTACCTCCAGCCGTTTGCTTAGAAATTCTAGGGACAATTAGGAGGCCTGCGTCTTGTGACCGTAGCGTACGTGTAGGTATGTACGGCAGGACCAAATCGGAAAAATAGGTAGGAGCAAGCCCATGTAATGCTTTGTAGGTTAGCAGTAAAACCTTGAAATCAGCCCTTGCCTTAACAGGAAGCCAGTGTAGGGAGGCTAGCACTGGAGTAATATGATCAAATTTTTTGGTTCTAGTCAGGATTCTAGCAGCCGTATTTAGCACTAACTGAAGTTTGTTTAGTGCTTTATCCGGGTAGCCGGAAAGTAGAGCATTGCAGTAGTCGAGCCTAGAAGTAACAAAAGCATGGATTAATTTTTCTGCGTCATTTTTGGACAGAAAGTTTCTGATTTTTGCAATGTTACGTAGATGGAAAAAAGCTGTCCTTGAAGCAGTCTTGATATGTTCTTCAAAAGAGAGATCAGGGTCCAGAGTAACGCCGAGGTCCTTCACAGTTTTATTTGAGACGACTGTACAACCATCCAGATTAATTGTCAGATTCAACAGAAGATCTCTTTGTTTCTTGGGACCTAGGACAAGCATCTCTGTTTTGTCCGAGTTTAAAAGTAGAAAATTTGCAGCCATCCACTTCCTTATGTCTGAAACACAGGCTTCTAGCGAGGGCAATTTTGGGGCTTCACCATGTTTCATTGAAATGTACAGCTGTGTGTCGTCCGCATAGCAGTGAAATTTAACATTATGTTTTCAAATGACATCCCCAAGAGGTAAAATATATAGTGAAAACAATAGTGGTCCTAGAACGGAACCTTGAGGAACACCGAAATTTACAATTGATTTGTCAGAGGACGAACCATTCACAGAGACAAACTGATATCTTTCCGACAGATAAGATCTAAACCAGGCCAGAACTTGTCCATGTAGACCAATTTGGGTTTCCAATCTCTCCAAAAGAATGTGGTGATCGATGGTATCAAAAGCGGCACTAAGATCTAGGAGCATGAGGACAGATGCGGAGCCTCGGTCTGACGTCATTAAAAGGTCATTTACCACCTTCACAAGTGCAGTCTCAGTGCTATGATGGGGTCTAAAACCAGACTGAAGCGTTTCGTATACATTGTTTGTCTTCAGGAAGGCAGTGAGTTGCTGCGCAACAACTTTTTCTAAATTTTTTGAGAGGAATGGAAGATTCGATATAGGCCGATAGTTTTTTATAATTTCTGGGTCAAGATTCGGCTTTTTCAAGAGAGGCTTTATTACTGCCACTTTTAGTGAGCTTGGTACACATCCGGTGGATAGAGAGCCGTTTATTATGTTCAACATAGGAGGGCCAAGCACAGGAAGCAGCTCTTTCAGTAGTTTAGTTGGAATAGGGTCCAGTACGCAGCTTGAGGGTTTGGAGGCCATGATTATTTTCATCATTATGTCAAGAGATATAGTACTAAAACACTTTAGTATCTCCCTTGATCCTAGGTCCTGGCAGAGTTGTGCAGACTCAGGACAATGGAGCCCTGGAGGAATACCCAGATTTAAAGAGGAGTCCGTAATTTGCTTCCAGTTTAGTGTGGCGCCATTTCCGTTCCAATTTTCTGGAAGCTTGCTTCAGAGCTCGTGTATTTTCTGTATACCAGGGAGCTAGTTTCTTATGACAGATGTTTTTAATTTTTAGGGGTGCAACTGCATCTAGGGTATTGCGCAAGGTTAAATTGAGTTCCTCGGTTAGGTGGTTAACTGATTCTTGTCCTCTGACGTCCTTGGGTAGGCAGAGGGAGTCTGGAAGGGCATCAAGGAATCTTTGGGTTGTCTGAGAATTTATAGCACGACTTTTAATCTTCCGTGGTTGGGGTCTGAGCAGATTATTTGTTGCAATTGTAAACACAATAAAATGGTGGTCCGATAATCCAGGATTATGAGGAAAAACATTAAGATCCACAACATTTATTCCATGGGACAAAACTAGGTCCAGAGTATGACTGTGGCAGTGAGTAGGTCCAGAGACATGTTGGACAAAACCCACTGAGTCGATGATGGCTCCGAAAGCCTTTTGGAGTGGGTCTGTGGACTTTTCCATGTGAATGTTAAAGTCACCAAAAATTAGAATATTATCTGCTATGACTACAAGATCCGATAGGAATTCAGGGAACTCAGTAAGGAACACTGCATATGGCCCAGGAGGCCTGTAAACAGTAGCTATAAAAAGTGATTGAGTAGGCTGCATAGATTTCATGACTAGAAGCTCAAAAGACGAAAACGTCATTGTTTTTTTTTTTGTAAATTGAAATTTGCTATCGTAAATGTTAGCAACACCTCCGCCTTTGCCGGATGCACGGGGGGTATGGTCACTAGTGTAACCAGGGGGTGAGGCCTCATTTAACACAGCAAATTCATCAGGCTTAAGCCATGTTTCAGTCAGGCCAATCACATCAAGATTATGATCAGTGATTAGTTCATTGACTATAACTGCCTTGGAAGTGAGGGATCTAACATTAAGTACACCAATTTTGAGATGTGAAGTATCACAATCTCTTTCAATAATGGCAGGAATGGAGGAGGTCTTTATACTAGTAAGATTACTGAAGCGAACACCGCCATTTTTAATTTTGCCCAACCTAGATCGAGGCACAGACACGGTCTCAATGGGGAAAGCTGAGCTGACTACGCTAACTGTGCTAGTGGCAGACTCCACTAAGCTGGCAGGCTGGCTAACAGCCTGTTGCCTGGCCTGCACCCTATTTCATTGTGGAGCTAGAGGAGTTAGAGCCCTGTCTATGTTCGTAGATAAGATGAGAGCACCCCTCCAGCTAGGATGGAGTCCGTCACTCCTCAGCAGGCCAGGCTTGGTCCTGTTTGTGGGTGAATCCCAGAAAGAGGGCCAGTTATCTACAAATTCTATCTTTTGGGAGGGGCAGAAAACAGTTTTCATCCAGCGATTGAGTTGTGAGACTCTGCTGTAGAGCTCATCACTCCCCCTAACTGGGAGGGGGCCAGAGACAATTAATCGATGCCGACACATCTTTCTAGCTGATTTACATGCTGAAGCTATGTTGCGCTTGGTGACCTCTGACTGTTTCATCCTAACATCGTTGGTGCCGACGTGGATAACAATATCTCTATACTCTCTACACTCGCCAGTTTTAGCTTTAGCCAGCACCGTCTTTAGATTAGCCTTAACGTCGGTAGCCCTGCCCCCTGGTAAACAGTGTATGATCGCTGGATGATTCGTTTTAAGTCTAATACTGCGGGTAATGGAGTCGCCAATGACTAGGGTTTTCAATTTGTCAGAGCTAATGGTGGGAGCCGTCTGCGTCTCAGACCCCACAACGGGAGGAGCAGAGACCAGAGAAGTCTCGGCCTCCGACTCCGACTCGCTTAACGGGGAGAACCGGTTGAAAGTTTCTGTCGGCTGAATAAGCGACACCGGTTGAGCATTCCTACAGCGTTTCCCTCCAGAAGCCATGAGAAAGATGTCCGGCTGCGGGGACCGTGCGAGGGGGTTTATACTAACGTTACTATCTGTACTTGCTGGTGGCACAGACGCTGTTTCATCCTTTCCTACACTGAAATTACCCTTGCCTAACGATTGCGTCTGAAGCTGGGCTTGCAGCACAGCTATCCTTGCCGTAAGGCGATCGTTCTCCTGTATATTATGAGTACAACGACTGCAATTAGAAGGCATCATGTTAATGTTACTTAGCTTCGGCTGTTTGAAGTCCTGACGAACCATGTCCAGATAAAACCTCCGGGGTAGGAAAGTTGAATGAAGAAAAAGTTGAGTGAGGGAAAAGTAAAAATATACGGTAATTAAAAAGTAAAAACCGTCAGGTAGCAAAGTAAAAACGGCAACAAAAACGCACAGCAGCGTAAACAAGTCTGCTGATTCAAGAGCTTCAGAGGACCCTTGTCAATTTCTTCTGGTCTGGACAACAAGATTAAAGCTGCAGCCCTGTACCTGCCACTGCACGAGGGTGGGCAAGGCCTAATGGATATTTCTTCCAGGATCATGGCTTTCTGGCTTCAAGCAGCACAGACTGTTGTACAGTAACAGTTCTAGCTGGGCCAATACAGCCTACACATTGATGAGGAGAGCAGGCTGTTTGGGCTTAGACAAGCACTTTTTCCTCTTAAGGCTGGAGGGGGTGATTT
Organism: Salmo trutta; assembly: GCF_901001165.1. Taxonomy (NCBI): domain Eukaryota; kingdom Metazoa; phylum Chordata; class Actinopteri; order Salmoniformes; family Salmonidae; genus Salmo; species Salmo trutta. The sequence goes on from NC_042963.1 coordinate 40,308,093, forward strand.
GTCTGGCCTGACTCCATTTTATGAGTCTGTTATGCAGGCTTGGAGAGTTCTTGTCAAGTCCCATAAGGCCGGCATGCCACCAGGGATGTGGCTTTTTGAAGAGCCTCTTTTTTACAACACTGCCATCCAGTCCCGTGCTCTGGGTTCAGCCAGCCTACGTTCATGCCTGTTAGGTGTGGGGTGTACCAAGCTGGGTCATCTGATGCGGAGCAGGAGCAGATCGTTGGAGGAGCTGGGAGAAAGAGCGGGGATTCGATAATCTCGCCTACTGAGGAAGGTCGTCGCTGAGGTCTGTGATTCCTTGCCAGTACTTCATCTGCAGTATGTGACTGACACTTCCAATTCTGATCGGTGGAAGGAGGGTCTGGATTATGTGTTCCCTGCACTGATTGTTAGTGCTGCGGCGGGGTCATTTGAGGAGGATGTGGGGATGCTGCTTTCATTCGATACCCCGGAGCTGGGGGAGTTCAAGGAGGTGGGAACTAAGGCCCTGTACAAACTTTGTGTAAAAGTGTCCCATGCCTCTTCCCTGGAAGGGGTAAAATCGACGAGGTGGGCGGGTGTGTTGGGTCCAGGTGCATCCCCAAAAGGCTGTTGGTCTTTATACAAACTGCCTATTAAAAAGAGGACAGCTGACCTCCAATGGAGGATAATACATGGAGCCATAGCCACCAATATGCATCTGGTACACCTGGTTCCGACAGTTGGGGAAGGATGTCCATTCTTTGCTGAGTCAGAAACTCTGGCACATCTGTTTTTACAGTGTCCCAGGTTGGTCGGGATGATTGACCTGATCACTTCTCAGCTTTGGGAGAGGTTTTCTCTTCCCAACAGTTTATATTTGGGCTAAAGAACAGGTTTAGTCGAAGGGGTGTAGTTATTTTGTTTAATTTTGTGTTAGGGGCAGCTAAATTAGCAATATGGAAGACCCGAAAGAACAGTATTCGGGGACAGGGGTCTGTGGATGTGGTGGGAATGCTGGAGGGAATGTTGGCAGCGAGACTGAGGGTTGAGTTTGCCTATTACAAACTGGTTAACAATATGGATCTGTTTATGAGTATATGGGGTATTCAGAGGCTGTTGTGTTTAGTTACTGTGGAGGAGGATTTTGAACTGTGTTTTTAATTGTTGTGTAACTATGGTTTTGTATGAGTTTTTATTGTGTTGTGGGTTCCCAGACCCAATAAAATTATTTAAAACTCACTCTCTCTCATCTTTCTCTCTCTCTCTCTTTCTCTCTCTCGCACTCTCGCTCTGTCTCGCTCTCGGGCTCTCTCTCGCTCTCTCTTTCGCTCTTTCACGCTCTCTATCTCTCTTGCTCTCTCTTTCTATCGCGCTCTCTCGCTCTGGGTTACAGAATGGTTCTGAATTTCTCCCCCTTTGAATTTTCTCTCACAGGGAGAGAAAGAGGGAGAAATACTGTACTTTGCATGCAAATGCTCTTTGTGTTAGAATCAAGATCAAAGGCTCTTGGGAGGAAATATTTGAGGGTGATTCTATGAAAATTCTCTCTACTTGTTTTGAGAAACAGTCTAATACAGTCATACTACACCAGCTCTGACGCTCATCAGATGTGGCAGGGCCTGTAAACCATTACAGACTACAAAGGGAAGCACACCCAAGAGCTGCCCAGTGACACGAGCCTACCGGATGAGCTAAACTACTTCTATGCTCCCTTCGAGGCAAATAACACTGAAACAGGCATGAGAGCACCTGTGTGATCACGCTGTCCACAGCCGATGTGAGTAAGACCTTTAGACAGGTCAACATTCACAAGGCCGCAGAGCCAGACGGATTACCAGGATGTGTACTGCGAGCATGCGCTGACCAACTAGCAAGTGTCTTCACTGACATTTTCAACCTCTCCCTGTCCGAGTCTGTAATACCAACATGTTTTAAGCAGACCACCATAGTCCCTGTGCCCAAGAACACTAAGGTAACCTGTCTAAATGACTACCGACCCGACCCGTAGCACTCACGTCTGTAGCCATGAAGTGCTTTGAAAGGCTGGTCATGGCTCACATCAACACCATCATCCCAGAAACCCTAGATCCACTCCAATTTGCGTACCGCCCCAACAGAACACTGCACTTGACTAATTTATGAAACGACTTATTCCAGTTACTAATAAGCATGCACCCATTAAGAAAATGACTGTAAAAACTGCACTACACTATGAAACAAAGATAAATGATATAAAGAATGATAGTAAAAAGCTTTGGGGCACCTTAAATGAAATTTTGGGAAAAATCAGATGGCTCATTCATCACAAAGCCCACTGATATTGATAACTACTTTAATGACTTTTTCATTGGCAAGGTAATCAAACTTAGGGATTACATGCCAGCTACAAACGCTGACACTACACATCCAAGTATATCGGACCAAGTTATGAAAGACAAAATTTGTACTTTTGAATTCCTTCAAGTCAGTGTGGAAGAGGTGACTTTTTGTTGTTGTTGTTGTCTATCAACAATGACAAGCCACCAGGGTCTGAAAATCTAGATGGAAAATTACTGAGGATAATAGCAGACGATATTGCCACTCCTATTTGCCACATCTTCAATTTAAGCCTACTAGAGAGCATGTGCCCTCAGGCCTGGAGAGAAGCTAAAGTAATTCCTCTACCCAAGAATAGTAAAGCCCCCTTTACTTGCTCAAATAGCCGACCAATCAGCCTGTTACCAACCCTTAGTAAACTTCTGAAAAAAATTGTGTTTGACCAGAAACAATACTATTTTACAGTAAACAAATTGACAACAGAATTTCAGCATGCTTATAGGAAAGGACACTCAACAAGCACAGTACTTACACAAATGACTGATGATTGGCTGAGAGAAATTGATAACAAAATGATTGTGGGCGCTGTCTTGTTAGACTTCAGTGCAGCTTTTAACATTATTGATCATAGTCCGCTGCTGGAAAAACATATGTGTTACACCCCCTGCTATAATGTGGATAAAGAGTTACTTGTTTAACAGAACACAGAGGGTGTTCTTTAATGGAAGCCTATCAAATATAATCCAGTTAGAATCAGGAATTCCCCAGGGTAGCTGTTTAGGCCCCTTGCTGTTTAATTTTTACTAACGACATGCCACTGACTTTGAGTAAAGCCATAGTTTCTATGTATGCGGATGACTCAACACTTTACACGTCAGCTACTACAGCGACTGAAATGACTGCAACACTCAACAAAGAGCTGCAGTTAGTTTCAGAGTGGGTGGCAAGGAATAAGTTAGCCCTAAATATTTCTAAAACTAAAAGCATTGTATTTGGAACAAAACACTCACTAAACCCTAAACCTCAACTAAATCTTGTAATAAATAATGTGGAAATTGAGCAATTTGGGGTGACTAAACTGCTTGGAGTAACACTAGATTGGAAACTGTCATGGTCAAAACATATTGATGCAGAAGTAGCTAAGATGGGGAGAAGTCTGTCTAATAAAGGGATGCTCTGCCTTCTTAACAACACTATCAACAAGGCAGATCTTACATGCTCTAGTTTTGTCGCACGTTGACTACTGTTCAGTCGTGTGGTCAGGTGCCACAAAAAAAGGACTTAGGAATATTGCAATTGGCTCAGAGCAGGGCAGCGCGGCTGGCCCTTGGATGTACACGGAGAGCTAATATTAATAATATGCATGTCAATCTCTCCTGGCTGAAAGTGGTGAAGAGATTGACTTCATCACTACTTTTATTTATGAGAGGTATTGACCTATTGATTGCACCGAGCTGTCTGTCTAAACTAATGGCACACAGCTCGGACACCCATGCATACCCCACAAGACTTGTGTCACGGCTGTCGAAAGGAGCAGACCAAAGTGCAGCGTGGTTGGAGTTCCACATTTTATTAAATCCGTGAAACTTTGCAATACATAAATAACTGAATTGACAAAACAACAAACTGACGCAGAGAGAAACAAACACTACTCAAACATATAATAACCCACAAAACCCAGGAAGAAAAACCCCTACGATCTCCAATTAGAGACAACGAGGAACAGCTACCTCCAATTGGAGATCAACCCCCCAAAAAAACATAGAAATAGAAAAACTAGAACTTAAACATAGAAATACAAAACATAGAAAAACACAAAACACCCCCTGTCACGCCCTGACCTACTCTACCATAGAAAATAACCTCTTACTATGGTCAGGACGTGACAACATGCAACAATAGGTCTCTTCACAGTCCCCAAGTTCAGAACAGACTATGGGAGGCACACAGTACTACATAGGGCCATGACTACATGGAACTCTATTCCACATCGAGTAACTAACGCAAGCAGTAAAATTAGATTTAAAAACAGATAAAAAACACATTTTGGAACAGCAGGGACTGTGAAGCAACACAAACATTGACACATGCATGCACACACATACGATACCATACGCACTATACATACACATGGATTTAGTACTGTAGATATGTGGTAGTGGTGGAGTAGGGGCCTGAGGGCACACATTGTGTTGTGAAATCTGTGAATGTATTGTAATGTTTTAAAATTTTATAAACTGCCTTAATTTTTCTGGACCCCAGGAAGAGTAGCTGCTGTTTTGGCAGCAGCTAATGGGGATCCATAATAAATACAAATACACACACCCTCTCCCACTGGGACATGTCGTGAGGTGGATGTTGCTGCACAGCGCCCCCACACACTCCTCCCAGCAGGCCTGGTATTTTCATGACCTTTTGAAGTTGGGTGGTAATTCTCTCTCTAGGAGATGGTGACAGACTAGTGGGGATATCAAACCCTCTATCTATTAATCTCTCTCTAGGAGATGGTGACAGACTAGTGGGGATATCAGGATCCGGCCCAGCGTCATCTCACGAATAACACTCAAACTCACAGGACAGGCTGGGTGACACCATACACGACTTCACAACACAAGAAGTCACTTTTGTGTGATAGTTTAGGATTGTTCGCATTTACGTGCGTAGTTTGTTTGAAATCTCAGATGTCAGATTTTTGAACTTCGGACATTGGTGAGTTCAGACAAACTGTGTATGTTCATGGTAGGAGATTTCTCTAACACAGTCTCCATTTTCCAGGCCTCCCAATGTGCCGCCCAAACCTCACAGTGGCACAAATAGGAGGGCTAGGCCCCGCTCGGTCTTTAACGTTAAGTTGTTTAATGGCAATCTGGAGTCCTTTGTCAAGGTACTGGTCAAGTCTGGTCTTGGACTGCTACCGACCGTCTCTCCGACCGTTTCCATAATAATGACCGTAACTCAACCACTCACACTTTGTCTTTTTCCTGGGGTCTGATCATTAGGCTGACCACACCAGTCAGAGATTTTATCTTTTCGTTTCTCTCTATAGTCTCAAACGTTGGGGAAGCACAGGGGCGGCATTGCTACTGACAGAGTGCATCCAGGGAAGGAGGTATGATGGCAGAGGGCACACTAGCACAGTGGAGGGGGATGAAGGGGGAGGGTGGGGGGAAGGAGGACGGGATGGAGGGAAATATGTTTGTCTCCATCTTTCCCCCCGAGTCACTGCTATCAGCTAGGGCATTGGTATTCCTCCCTATTTCTCTCTCTTCCTTCTCTCTCTTCTCTGGCTGGTATGAAAGCAGCCATTGTCAGCAGGATATATGTGACAGTCAGGGGATGGTGGCCAGAGCGATAAGGAATCCACCACCTCCCCACAATGCCCTGCTGCTTCCCCTGCGTTTGACGCCAGCTCTGTTCTCAGTGTGTGGGGGGTGAGGGCTGGGCTGTGGTACTGTAGCTGGCTGCTGTGGTGATTTAATCTGGGTTTCACCTCTTTCTCGCTCTCTCTGCTTCCTTCTATGCTTCCTCGTAGCCGCGGACGACGGAACTCGCACGCCAGACACCAGGTAGAGTGGAGACACTGTGGAGTGGAGAGGGACCCGTCCCTACTGCTACCTGTCTGTCTGTCTGTCAGGGCCGGGGTGATAACAGTATTGCCATACTCGTTAGTATCGTGGCACGGAAACAAAACACAAAGCGGGTTTAACTTCTTTTGGAATACCTCCCTAATGTTGGAAACAAACATCATTATGTTGTCATCCAGAGGCACATTTATTTATTTTGCAAGCTATTGCACACAATATTGTACATACAGCAGGTTTTTAAAGGACCAAATAGTTTGGTTTGCTTTGTGTTTTCATTTTTGCCATGGAAAAAATATTGTGATACTGGTATTGTCACAGTCTTACTGTCTATGCTGACTTCCTATCTCTGTCTGTCTCTCTTTTTCTGCCCCTAACATCCGCTCCGCTTCCTGTCTGTGATAATCTTTCAGCCGTTTGTGTTGATGTGCAATACTAACTCCCTGGAGGTTTGCCCTGACAGACTGAACTGCTCACATCTATAGATGTCATTTTATTGATATCGTTATTCATATATTCCTGTGCCAGGGTTACAACTGGATTATGAAGTACAATTTCACCTGTACCCTATTCATTGAAAATGTACCCTATACTTACAATTTGGCTTAGATTACATTGTAAAATTCGTAGAATTACCAACACTTATTTCAGACCTTGCAACATCTACATTGACAGATATTGAATTCCTCCCAACATAGTCTGTCTTGCTTAGTCCTCAGCTACAGAGCGTTGGCTCCCGGTGGTTCCTGGAATCCCGGCATGGTTGATGTGTTTAGGGCCATGTGTCTACTCCCCCTGAGTGAAAACCGATCCACAACATTATTAGAAGCATGTAAGAGTTCTCTGCCTCAGCGGGGAGCTAGCAGCTGGTACTTCGGCCAAGTGTACTCTGGAGTGCAGCTCTTGTACCCTTCTACTGAGGGAGGGAGGAATGTGTTCTCTGTAAAGGGACAGCTCCTCTCTCACTCTCCTCTTTTCTAACTCCTCCTCCTCTCTCTCCACTCCATATGGACTGTGTGGTAGTGACATAACCTCACATCCCTTATCAGTGTCCCATGTGTGCTCTCAAGTGTTGACGTAACACAATAAAACCAGATCAAGAGGCCATGTTTAGTACCACTGAAGCCCCATTGAGTTGTATTGGCTAAGAGAAACCCTTTGCACGGGCCTGTCAGCGTAGTCAATGAGTCACTACGGTAGATTTTGTGATCTATAAAAAATCATGGAGGCATTGTGAGAGACTGGACTGGGCATGAATGGTTCTGCAGCTGCAAAACTTTAGTCTGTCTCTGTAAACCTTCAGTATGATCATTGGTAACACTTTACTGTAGTCCCTTATATGCCTATGGCAGATGTTATAATATCATATGTAGTTATTATAAAGGCTTTATGAATGCATACATAAGGGTGGCTACAGTAAAATGTCACCGGTCATTTCTCCCTTCACCCATTAAGTATAATAATGGAGGCATGCATTTCGAAACCAAATGAGCATGTAAAGACTGAATGAGATAATGTATTTGTGGTCAGAATGAGCGTCTGTTAATATGACATGTCCTTCCTCTCATTGTGAAGGACTCTGGACAAGCTATTCCCCGTGTGGTGGAGAGCTGTATTCGATTCATCAATCTCTATGGTGAGCTGGTCATCCATCAATTACTTGTATTTGTTTTGCAATGCGACAGCTATGATTTTCTCTCCTTTTCTCACCTCTTGCAGGCCAATCAAGTGTAACAGTCCAAAATGACTGTGTGGTGCTAAATCTTCTCCTCTGGTCAAGGGTAACATTGTGGCAATTTCAGTGTTAATTGTCTGGGTGTTTCCATTCCTCCCGTGTCCGTGTTAGAATCCATTCCATTTAGTCACAGTCATGGGAAAGACTATGCAGATGCCATCTTGTTTACAGCATCTGTCCATGCAGCCAATGGGATGCAACACACACACACACACACACACTCCCTTCACACACACTGTCAAATAGGTTAGTTAGACTATCACTGTGAGACGCATAAATAAAACTCCAACAGAACGCGTCGGCTTAAACTTTTGAAGGCGTGATGCTAATGACCTCTCTGTGTTTTGCGGACACCGGCGACGTCTTACTGGGGGCGGCTGTCTCTAACGGGGAAGACCCTGACTAATTAAGTTCCGAACTGACCTCCCTGTGTTTTGCGGACACCGGCGACGTCTTACTGGGGGCGGCTGTCTCTAGTGGGGAAGACCCTGACTAATTAAGTTCCGAACTGACCTCTCTGTGTTTTGCGGACACCGGCGATGTCTTACTGGGGGCGGCTGTCTCTAACGGGGAAGACCCTGACAAATTAAGTTCCGAACTGACCTCTCTCCTTATTAAATGCTAATCCTGGCTGGAGGGCACTTTAGTAAGACTTGGTTGCGGTCTCTCTCCCTCATTAATTATCTTTAATTGGAAAAGTGAAGGGCAAGAGGAATGGGATGTGGCCTTTAGTTGGGACTTAAACTGGCTTTTCTTTTTGCACTGGTGGTCTTTTATAATGGCTGCCTGTCACAATGGACTAAACGTGTGTGTCTACCTTTCTGTCTCACCTCTCTCTTCCTCTCTCTCTCTCGGGTCTCTACTTCTCTCTCCCCTCTGCCATTCTTTGTTCCCTGCAGGCCTTCAACATCAAGGGATATTCCGTGTGTCCGGGTCTCAGATGGAAATCAATGACATCAAGAACTCATTCGAGAGAGGTACTGTAGGATGTTATGTTACTGTAAGGTACTGTTGGATGTTAACATATTATTGTACAGTCAGCCCAATACTTTTATACTGTCCAGGATTGACAGTTCAGTCAGTCAAATTACACTTCACACATTTGATACCATCAGTGGATTGCAGCACATAGGGACAGAAGGAAAAGCAAACACAGGAAATCAATGATATAGTTCATTTGAGCTGCAGAATATGACTTTGCTTAATTGCTAGTTAATTTTATGTTTCGAGATAATTAGTTGACACTGGAACGAACTTATTAAGCTAATGAAAGAAGCAGAAACATTGACATGTTTACAATGTACCCTGGTCAAATGGGAATAGCTTGTTTGTAAGTTTCAAACTTCCTTCTAATCAGGGGAAATGTAATGTTTGCATGCATACAACACCCTCACACACACTTATCAATCTCCCAGGTAACGACCCACTGACAGATGAAGAGAACAACCACGACATCAACTCGGTTGCCGGGGTTCTTAAACTCTACTTCCGGGGCCTGGAGAAATCCCTCTTGCCCAAGGAAAGATTTAACGACCTCCTCTCCTGCGTCAGTAAGTTCCTCTGCTCGACGTTGTCTCTGGACCGGCACAGCTGGGGGTGCTACATTATAATAAACACACGCAAGCATGTACGAGCACACACACAGATGTGCGTACAACTGCAAAGTTGAACTTAATGTCTTCATATTGAATGGAAGTGTATACATTGTGAGATTCAGATGGAGCAGATGCCCTTTAGGAGCCATATAAGTCATTAGTTGGTGTTCACATACCCTCCACAGGTCCACTCTTAACGTCCCACTATGGGGAAATCATCACAAACATCATAGCTACTACCTACTTTTCTGTGGTGTGTTCGTCAGTAGCATTGTGTTATCTCGTCTTTGTGCCTGGAGGTGAAAAGCACCACTTTGTGTTGTTGACTGTCTTCTCCACTGACTAGAGCATTCATGTGGTGAGCTAGGACACAAAGCTCACCATACAGCCTGGTGTTGGGTAATGAAAAGTATAAACGCACAACTACAGTAGTGTTTACATCAAACCATACAGTGGTGAGTTCACTACTCTGTCACAGACAGCCATATTGTTCTCTTACCGTAACGGCAGTGTGACACGGTCTTGCATAGTTCAGTCCGCTCTTTGTGGGACTCACTCTGACCTTTTATAAGATGTCATGTGGGGGCTTTGAGGGGGGACTAGTGGAGTAGCCACTGTTGTTCAAGAACAATGGACTGGCTAGTGTGGGTCACGTACTGTACACAACGTTTGCCGTAATGCCTTTGGTGTGTGTGAGAATGGGGGGAATTCTGTGTGTGCACTCTCCGCCTTGTGTGTGTATGTGAGCTAGAGATATGGCATTGGTTTACATTGTGCAGCCAGTGTGTGAGTGATGGGGATTCCCTGTTGTCTACATTCTCAGGCTTCACATATCAGCACTTGGAGAGTGGGCCTCTTGTCCAGCCACCAGTCTCCATGTTAATAAAACCCTCCACTCCTTTCAGAATGAGCCAGATTTTTATACAGTATCACCTTTACTTGAAATGGTTGGCTCACTGGCCACTGGGTAAACACATTTATCTAGGTACAGAACGTTGTCTATGTTTTTCACAGTGCTGCATTTGAACTTTAACTTGGTCTTTGTTGTACAGTTGCAAAAGCCTGTCTAGTCTGTCTATGGTCTTTTCATTTGGGATTCACAACGAGTGGGCTGGGGTGATTGTGAGGAGGGGGGGTGACTGTTCTTTAAATAGCATCCATCTGAAGTGTTCAGGAACCATGCAGAAAGAAACCGAGTTAAGTACTCATGTAAGATGAATAACATCACAAGTATTCCCAAAGCCAACTCCCAGATGGCCCAAACTCGTTTCACGGTGACAGCACTATTTCAGGCAGCCATCGATGTCGTCAATGAAAAAATGAAATGGGCTGCTTTGGAACGGAGGAGATGGGCGGATTCGAGTGAAACAGATCAGTGCTCCACCATTTGTGATCGTTCTGAGATGAGACTAAAGGGATGTTTTGTGAGAGGCTTTGTCCTTGATAATTATAGCAGTAGTGACAAAAATAGTTTAAAACGCCAAAGATAATTTTCTCTGGCTGACTAGAGAGAGACCGAGATAGAGAAACAGTATGAGGTCTGGACATGTTTTAGTGCTTCAGCAGACACTCTTGTCCAGACACTTCTAATCAGAAAGTTGTGCTCTGAGACATCTCAAGAAGACACACGCTCTCCCTCCCCTCTGATAGAAGAGTGTAACGTTGTTACGATATTTAGTGCAGCAACAGAACTGGAAACAACAGAACTTATACCAGTGTGATTTATAACTGCAATTGTCTATGATATTTATAACAGTTCTTCACAGGAATTCTAAGGACAGGGCTAGCATCCATAGTGGTATTGTCCTCTATGATATTTATAACGGTTCTTCACAGGAATTCTAAGGACAGGGCTAGCATCCATAGTGGTATTGTCCTCTATGATATTTATAACGGTTCTTCACAGGAATTCTAAGGACAGGGCTAGCATCCATAGTGGTATTGTCCTCTATGATATTTATAACGGTTCTTCACAGGAATTCTAAGGACAGGGCTAGCATCCATAGTGGTATTGTCCTCTATGATATTTATAACAGTTCTTCACAGGAATTCTAAGGACAGGGCTAGCATCCATAGTGGTATTGTCCTCTATGATATTTATAACAGTTCTTCACAGGAATTCTAAGGACAGGGCTAGCATCCATAGTGGTATTGTCCTCTATGATATTTATAACAGTTCTTCACAGGAATTCTAAGGACAGGGCTAGCATCCATAGTGGTATTGTCCTCTATGATATTTATAACAGTTCTTCACAGGAATTCTAAGGACAGGGCTAGCATCCATAGTGGTATTGTCCTCTATGATATTTATAACAGTTCTTCACAGGAATTCTAAGGACAGGGCTAGCATCCATAGTGGTATTGTCCTCTATGATATTTATAACGGTTCTTCACAGGAATTCTAAGGACAGGGCTAGCATCCATAGTGGTATTGTCCTCTATGATATTTATAACAGTTCTTCACAGGAATTCTAAGGACAGGGCTAGCATCCATAGTGGTATTGTCCTCTATGATATTTATAACGGTTCTTCACAGGAATTCTAAGGACAGGGCTAGCATCCATAGTGGTATTGTCCTCTATGATATTTATAACAGTTCTTCACAGGAATTCTAAGGACAGGGCTAGCATCCATAGTGGTATTGTCCTCTATGATATTTATAACGGTTCTTCACAGGAATTCTAAGGACAGGGCTAGCATCCATAGTGGTATTGTCCTCTATGATATTTATAACAGTTCTTCACAGGAATTCTAAGGACAGGGCTAGCATCCATAGTGGTATTGTCCTCTATGATATTTATAACAGTTCTTCACAGGAATTCTAAGGACAGGGCTAGCATCCATAGTGGTATTGTCCTCTATGATATTTATAACAGTTCTTCACAGGAATTCTAAGGACAGGGCTAGCATCCATAGTGGTATTGTCCTCTATGATATTTATAACGGTTCTTCACAGGAATTCTAAGGACAGGGCTAGCATCCATAGTGGTATTGTCCTCTATGATATTTATAACGGTTCTTCACAGGAATTCTAAGGACAGGGCTAGCATCCATAGTGGTATTGTCCTCTATGATATTTATAACGGTTCTTCACAGGAATTCTAAGGACAGGGCTAGCATCCATAGTGGTATTGTCCTCTATGATATTTATAACGGTTCTTCACAGGAATTCTAAGGACAGGGCTAGCATCCATAGTGGTATTGTCCTCTATGATATTTATAACGGTTCTTCACAGGAATTCTAAGGACAGGGCTAGCATCCATAGTGGTATTGTCCTCTATGATATTTATAACAGTTCTTCACAGGAATTCTAAGGACAGGGCTAGCATCCATAGTGGTATTGTCCTCTATGATATTTATAACGGTTCTTCACAGGAATTCTAAGGACAGGGCTAGCATCCATAGTGGTATTGTCCTCTATGATATTTATAACAGTTCTTCACAGGAATTCTAAGGACAGGGCTAGCATCCATAGTGGTATTGTCCTCTATGATATTTATAACAGTTCTTCACAGGAATTCTAAGGACAGGGCTAGCATCCATAGTGGTATTGTCCTCTATGATATTTATAACAGTTCTTCACAGGAATTCTAAGGACAGGGCTAGCATCCATAGTGGTATTGTCCTCTATGATATTTATAACGGTTCTTCACAGGAATTCTAAGGACAGGGCTAGCATCCATAGTGGTATTGTCCTCTATGATATTTATAACAGTTCTTCACAGGAATTCTAAGGACAGGGCTAGCATCCATAGTGGTATTGTCCTCTATGATATTTATAACAGTTCTTCACAGGAATTCTAAGGACAGGGCTAGCATCCATAGTGGTATTGTCCTCTATGATATTTATAACGGTTCTTCACAGGAATTCTAAGGACAGGGCTAGCATCCATAGTGGTATTGTCCTCTATGATATTTATAACAGTTCTTCACAGGAATTCTAAGGACAGGGCTAGCATCCATAGTGGTATTGTCCTCTATGATATTTATAACAGTTCTTCACAGGAATTCTAAGGACAGGGCTAGCATCCATAGTGGTATTGTCCTCTATGATATTTATAACAGTTCTTCACAGGAATTCTAAGGACAGGGCTAGCATCCATAGTGGTATTGTCCTCTATGATATTTATAACGGTTCTTCACAGGAATTCTAAGGACAGGGCTAGCATCCATAGTGGTATTGTCCTCTATGATATTTATAACGGTTCTTCCCAGGAATTCTAAGGACAGGGCTAGCATCCATAGTGGTATTGTCCTCTATGATATTTATAACAGTTCTTCACAGGAATTCTAAGGACAGGGCTAGCATCCATAGTGGTATTGTCCTCTATGATATTTATAACGGTTCTTCCCAGGAATTCTAAGGACAGGGCTAGCATCCATAGTGGTATTGTCCTCTATGATATTTATAACGGTTCTTCACAGGAATTCTAAGGACAGGGCTAGCATCCATAGTGGTATTGTCCTCTATGATATTTATAACGGTTCTTCACAGGAATTCTAAGGACAGGGCTAGCATCCATAGTGGTATTGTCCTCTATGATATTTATAACGGTTCTTCACAGGAATTCTAAGGACAGGGCTAGCATCCATAGTGGTATTGTCCTCTATGATATTTATAACGGTTCTTCACAGGAATTCTAAGGACAGGGCTAGCATCCATAGTGGTATTGTCCTCTATGATATTTATAACAGTTCTTCACAGGAATTCTAAGGACAGGGCTAGCATCCATAGTGGTATTGTCCTCTATGATATTTATAACAGTTCTTCACAGGAATTCTAAGGACAGGGCTAGCATCCATAGTGGTATTGTCCTCTATGATATTTATAACAGTTCTTCACAGGAATTCTAAGGACAGGGCTAGCATCCATAGTGGTATTGTCCTCTATGATATTTATAACGGTTCTTCACAGGAATTCTAAGGACAGGGCTAGCATCCATAGTGGTATTGGGAGCAGCTTTGTGCTCTGAGACAACTTCATCAGTGGTTAACTTGGTGAGGGCTCCAGATACTGCTCTTGCCATTGAGCGCAGCATTGAGTCTGATTCAACCAGGCTATAGGATTTGTGACCTATCCTAATGGCCTCGGCCCGAATATGCTGCTGTGCTATTTATAGCTGCAGCCTGCAGTCACACTGGGTATCAATGAGTGAGTGGTCACATTCAGATGGATAACTCTCATTAAATATGCAGCCCTGCAAAGTGGCGGGTCAGACCCATTTTAGAGAAGAACATGGACTACGCAGTGACAGAAATCACAGTGATACGTTCTCTGGATGTGTTGGCTTCTTGGCGGATCTGTTCGCGCGTTTGTGTGAATACACACACACACACACACCTCGGATACATGTATTTTAAATTGATATGTGCATACTAATAAGAAATGTAGATCAAGCTAAAAACAGTTCAACCGCATTGTCTATATAGCTTCGGTCTGTACTACTAAGATGTATATGATGAGTAATATCTAATGATTTAATACAACCCCATAGTACTAACATCTCTCTCTCTCCTCTCTCTCTCGCTCTCTTTCTCCCCCCCCTCTCGATCTCCTTCCCCTCCCCCCAGGAATAGAGAACCTGTATGAGAGGTCCCTGTACATCCGTAAGATTCTCCTGACCGCCGTGCCCAGATCCATCTTTATCGTGATGCGCTACCTTTTTGCCTTTCTCAATCAGTAAGTCCTCAACAACCATACTCCAGGGTCATATTCATTAGGCATCAAACTGAAAAAATATGTACTGAAAGGGGGAGGTACTACCTGACAAATTTTGGTTTCCTGTTGCGAATGGTTTTCCATTGCGTGCCCTAATGAATAATATGACCCAGGCTTGTTCACTGACTCTTCATTGTCTGATATACGGTTTGAAAGTACAAAACACACATTGACTGGCCTACTGTATGGGGACATGTTAATCAATCACCAAATAGCCCTAATAACTTGCACCTTTAAGATCATTGTACAGTACATTTCTCCTGTTTGTTACTGTATGTACAGAGAGAAAATGAGCTAGCGTTAAATTAAACATGTCCGGCGTTAATGGATGACTGGAGAGATTTACTCCTTAGTAATTTACTCCACCTGAAAGGTGCTCATTGTTTTACTGCTTAGCTGATAAAGAGAGGAGCATAATGCCGTTGTGTGATCTCAGTTAGGTTATTAAAAAGGTTATTAAAAAGGTTTGAGAATTGATCACTAGCCAGACAATGAGAGGATAGGCAGTCAATTTGGTGCCGGCTGAATGCAGCTGTACAACACAGAACTCATTCCTGTTTGTACATAATCGAATACAAATTCTGTGTTTGAGAAGGGCAACGTTTATCCGCTTTATCTTGTTAAAGAGATTATGCTAACTTAATGTAAAGTCGATTGTTGTGTGTAAACCCTTTATCTCTCGCTCTGTCTATCTCCCTCTACCACTCTCACTCACCCTCTCTTTGCCCCCCCCCAGCCTGTCCCAGTACAGCGATGAGAACATGATGGACCCCTATAATCTGGCCATCTGCTTCGGGCCCACCCTCATGCCCACACCCAACATCGAGGACCAGGTGTTGTGCCAGGCACACGTCAACGAGATCATCAAGACCATCATCATCCACCACGAAACCATCTTCCCCGACACCAAGGAGCTGGACGGGCCCGTCTACGAGAAATGCATGGCCGGGGAAGACTACTGGTGAGCTGAGCATAGAAATAGAATTACTAGAAAGGCAACTGGTGAGCTGAACGATTGAGCTGAATGATTTGAGCAGGGGGTGTGAGAAGGGCATGCCTGGCAGAGACTACTGGGTACTTGCATTTAAACACTTTATAAATTCCATTACTTTTTCATGACTTCCCATGTCTACAAATGAGAATTTGTGTGACAGTGGCTAAACATGTGCCAGGCAACACCTTGTGACAAATGTACAGAAGAATACATTTGAATCAACATTTAATTTCCAAACAGCAATTCATCAGACATTTCATGATTTTTCTTCATTGTATCAATAGATGTGTTCAATTCTCTGGCTTTTCACTGATATTCCAGAAGGTCCCTGACCTGTGAGAACCCTGTGAGATGATTGACTGTGCAGGGTCGCCCTTCGATAGAGTCAGAGGTTATTCATTAGTGAAACTATGCGGGCGACTTGCAATGATGTCATTTTGACAAGCTTCACTGAGGTGTTGGCTGGGGAACCAGGAGGGGTGTTTTTCTCATTCCTGTCCTGTGAGTGTATCATAGCTCAGGCTCGCGGCCAAATATCCCTTCATATGGGACATAATACTCCGTGCTGCCGGTATGTGTGTGTCTGCACTGCAGTGGGAGCTGCAGCTGTCTCAATACGTCGTTAGTGTTAATGCAGGTAATTATGCTAAATGATTAAGTTGTCCGTGGTGAGACAATATGACAGGGTACAGCTCTCTTTTCTATGTCAGACCTTTAGATATCTGCCTTGACGAAGTGAGACTGACTGAATCGATCACCATGATGACCCCAGACGCAGAAGAAAAGAGACCAAGTCACTTGGCAAGGAAACAGTCATTTTAACATCATGTAATGCAGCTTGTAGAAGTACCTTAAAACAGAGCAGAGTAACGTCCCTGGGCCAGCTAGCTCCGCAGCTATGAGGAGCTGAGCAGGGAGAGTTTATCGTTCTCTTCCCCTGAAGAGCACTAGCCTGGTCCCAGATCTGTTTGTGCTGTCTTGCCAACTCCTATGCTTTAGATATTGGCCTTGATGAGGTGAGATGGACCGAAGCGATCACGATTGAGAAGGAAACACTAATTATAACCTAAAGTGCATCACATAGAAGTACATTAACAGACCAAAGTAAAGTTTGGCAAGATGGCTCCACAGCTGTGAGGAGAGCCTGTCTCTTCCTCTGAAGAGCACGTCTCTCTCTCTGTTCCTTGGCAGAGCGTAAGCCTTTGCTCTGCCAGAGATAATCACCCGTCACAGCCATCAGGACACCATCCCTGGCCGAGCCACATCAAACCTATAAGATTTGTTGTCGTCTCTCCATCCCTCCTCCTCCCCCGGGGGGTGAGGCGGGTGGCTGTGGTGTGTTACCCTGGGAAGCGGCGCTAAGTGCCAGTCGGAGGTAGTCTGTGGAAGATGTAAGGGGCATTAATGCCAGGGACGTCTGAAAACCAATAAACAGCACCCAGCCTGTGCCATGGGAATACTGATGATGCCCTCTATTTGGTAGTCGGTCGCTGCCTCTCAATGTGGCTGTAGGTGCATTTCAAAATATCTAAAGTCAAGTCATTGAGACAGACCTGTCCATTACGCAGGAGCTCGGACTCAGACTTGTTATTTGGTCCCTAAGCCCTTTATGCAGGGGCCACTTCCTGATGTGTTTGATGGGGATCACTCCAGTCTGCTACTGTTTTGGCCAAAATGACAACTGACATGATGCACACTTGCATCCCAACTGGCACTTGTCAATATTCCAAAATGATAAACCCATTCGCGAGCATCTTCTGTCCTGCCGCAACCTGTTTTGTAACATGATTTGCTATGAAACACTGCCAGACAGGTGCACACTCGGGTAACAGATAGTGAGAAAGTTGTAAAAACAAAACGGCACCGAAGAAGACAAGCTGCCACTCGACAGTGACTTGATAAGCTGATTTAGCTAACGTGGCCTGCCTGCTGCCTGCTAGCTACTACTAGCTAGCTTAACTGACAAACACCGAGATGGAACTTAGCCAGCTAGCTAGTAGTGATTTTAGTTTAACAGCTTGCTGATGATGAACTGAGCAGCAGCTGACTTTATTCTGTCTGCAGTTCACTGACTTTTGTAGCGGGTACAAAAATATTGCACCAAATACCTGATGTACAATTGCGCAACTAAGACCTGCTCTGCAAAGACGTCAAAATGAATTACAGATTTATTGATTTTTATTTTGAGGAAGCGGTAGTGGCTAGGTTGTTGCTACCGTGACTCAGGAGGGACAAATGACAGTAACTGCCAGGGTAAGATATGCGGACATAGCACACCCACATCGAACCACACCCCCAAGACCCAAATCTTGTTTTTCTTAATGAGCAACAGAAAACACATGTGGAATCGGTGCGTTCAGCCCCTCTTTAGCAGCGGCCCTCCAGACCTCGGTGAAGACTGAATATGGGCTGTGGGGAAAATGAGTTTGACACCCCTGATCTACACTAATGGTCTTTGATAGATGATATCTATGTGAGTGCATACTACTACCAGGTATTTGCTTTCACCAGTCCAGTTGTGTCACATCATTGCCGAAGAAGGAAAGGAGGCAAATGGGGGAATCCACTGTAAACAAGATACACGCTGAGGATGGATGAAATTGAGTAGCGGGTACAATTGTATCCATGGTAGCCTGACCTCAACCTATAATCTCTGACCCCTAACCCTGACCTCTGACCTTCTCTCCCCCCACAGTGAGAGTCCCTACAGTGAGCATGGGGCCATAGAGGAGGTGGACAATGAGGGAGGCACTGAGACGCATACCAGCGAGGACGGTGAGTACCCTTCAACCAGACACCCTTGTAACCCTATCATGTAATGACATACCAGCTGTGAATGTCATGGGAAAAGCATACACTTTCTTTCCCCAGTGTCTGTGCTGTGGTCTACTGAGGGTTAAATCCAGACTTTCCCCAGTGTCTGTGCTGTGGTCTAGTGAGGGTTAAATCCAGACTTTCTCCAGTGTCTGCGCTGTGGTCTAGTGAGGGTTAAATCCAGACTTTCTCCAGTGTCTGTGCTGTGGTCTAGTGAGGGTTAAATCCAGACTTTCTCCAGTGTCTGTGCTGTGGTCTAGTGAGGGTTAAATCCAGACTTTCTCCAGTGTCTGTGCTGTGGTCTAGTGAGGGTTAAATCCAGACTTTCTCCAGTGTCTGCGCTGTGGTCTACTGAGGGTTAAATACAGACTTTCCCCAGTGTCTGTGCTGTGGTCTACTGAGGGTTAAACCAAGAGCCCACTGGCCTGTGTGGATAATCCTGCCTTGCTAAATGGAGTGACCTTGGAGGGGCAGGGAACTGGGCTCCAGAGATGTGGGCATCTATTCATATTCTAATTCCTACTGTATCGCCAACACCCCATGGGACCTGGGCCACACAGTGATGGCAGCACCCCCCTCCCAGGCCCCTGGTGGGCTCTTCTGCATCCCTCCGGACCCCCTCGGGTGATGTGATGAGGGATCTTTAAGTTTTGGGGTTAGCCGATAGTATTTGAACGAGCCCTAATCCTATGGGTGGTCACTCAAGGATACCCAGCATATAAATACTTTTTGGGGAATTATTTTGAACTCCAAATATGAATGGGGAGTGATGACGATTAATGATTGTGTCTATAATACCATCTGTATTGTCTATGCTTTTAAACTACTTCAGCATGTGTTAATGTGATAGGCCTCACTCACACCAGCCTCAGAGACACTGCACTGCAGGCCAGGGAACTATATACTTCTAAAACTAAGTAAAAAGTGTGAGTTGAGATGTCTGCTCTTCCATCTGGTCTGTTGGAACCGGTCTCAGACGAGGGGGGTGCGATGGAGTTGGTCTGTTCCAAATCAAATACACTGACTCACCTCCTCCGTGGGCTACAGAGGGGTCAGGATGGCTGAATAGGACAGAAACTGGTTGTTTCTCAGGGAAACATTACAAAAACGCTGTACAACTAAAGTGCCTTTTAGACATTTTGTAGAGAATAAATATTCCTAAACATGTATCTTTTTTTCAATAATGCACTAAAGTACAACTGCAAAAAATGTGGCAAAGAAATATACTTTATGTCCTGAATACAAAGCCTTAGGTTTGGGGCAAATCCAACACATCACTGAGTACTATTCTTCATATTTTCAAGCATGGTGGTGGTTGCATCATGTTATGGGCATGCTTGTCATCAGCATGGACTAGGGAGTGCTAAGCACAGGCAAAACACTGGGAGACAAATTGACCTTTCAGCAGGACAATGTTTATTTGACCTTTTATTTAACTAGGCAAGTCAGTTAAGAACACATTCTTATTTTCAATGACGGCCTAAGAACAGTGGGTTAACTGCCTTGTTCAGGGGCAGAACGACAAATTTTTACCTTGTGAGCTCGGGAATTCGAATTTGCAACCTTTCGATACTAGTCCAACGCTCTAACCACTAGGCTACCTGCTGGTTACTAGTCCAACGCTCTAACCACTAGTCTACCTGCTGGTTACTAGTCCAACGCTCTAACCACTAGGCTACCTGCTGGTTACTAGTCCAACGCTCTAACCACTAGGCTACCTGCTGGTTACTAGTCCAACGCTCTAACCACTAGTCTACCTGCTGGTTACTAGTCCAACGCTCTAACCACTAGGCTACCTGCTGGTTACTAGTCCAACGCTCTAACCACTAGGCTACCTGCTGGTTACTAGTCCAACGCTCTAACCACTAGGCTACCTGCTGGTTACTAGTCCAACGCTCTAACCACTAGGCTACCTGCTGGTTACTAGTCCAACGCTCTAACCACTAGGCTACCTGCTGCCCCAATAACCTAAAACACAAGGTCAAATATACACTGAACCAGTGTAGACACTGAGTTGCTTACCAGGACGACATTGAATGTTCCTGAGTGGCTTAGTCACAGTTTTGACTTAAATCGACTTGAAAATCTATGGCAAGACTTGACTGTCTAGCAGTGATCAACAACCAACTTGACAGAGCCTGAATCATTTTTAAAAGAATAATGTACAAATATTGTACGATCCAAGTATGCAAAGTTCTTAGAGACTTACCCAGAAAGACTCACAGCTGTAATTGCTGCTAAAGGTGATTCTAACATGTATTGACTCAGGGGTGTGAATACTTAAGTAAATTATATTTTTCTTTATTTCATTTTCAATAAATTAGCACAAATTTATAGAAACATGTTTTTACTTTATCCTTATGGAGTATTATGTCTAGATGGGTGAGAGAGAAACAAATCTATTTAATGTTTCATTCAGGCTGTAATACAACAAAATCTGAAATAAGTCAAGGGGTATGAGTACTTTCTGAAGGCACTGTACGTAACAAACAGTTTACAAAAATGCTGTACAACTACGTAACAAAAACGTTCAAAGTTGTGTTGTAGACTAGACAATGTGAACAGCTACAACGGAGCCCAACCCGTTTCCGTAGTAATAATAAAAGCACACGTTAGTAGCCTAATCATAATAACAGGCACAATCCCATCTCCTTTCCCTGTAGGTCTGAAAGTGTTTTTAGATTGTCCTTTTCATCATTTATACATGAGCTCCAGGATGGAAATGTAAAGCATCACGTCTCATTACATAGCTTTGCTAGCACACCCTCTTCCAGAGTCAGACACATTTATGTCCATTCTAACTAATGACACCTGGGGCGTGATCATTCGGCACCAAATGGAAGAAAATGGAATGAAACGGGGGAGGGACTGACTGCTTGGACATGTCCAATAACAAAAACTATTTTTCCTAATGAATGGCACCTGATGGTACAGACTAGAGCACGTAGTTTTCCATTCTGGAACGGTAAAAACACACATGGCAGCTATCCATTGCAAAGCAATTCATTATGGATAATCAAGCCTAATAAACCATATGAACCTAACTCGAGCTACCATGGTATTGGTCCAGATATTGTCTCCCTGTTAGGGTTGAGCGGAAAGCCTTTCTGACCCTGATGTTACTGCCGTTCCCTGTGGGCTCTTGAAGCCCATTCAGACCTATTGTCCTCAGTTAGTGGTTGAAAATACTTAGGATCTTACTCAGATTTACAGTTCTGCTGTATGACGTCAATGTTCGATCTTAGTTGTCGTCATGGCTTCAATGTCTTTGTTAGCTCTTGTTGTATCAGCCACCTTTTGTAACCAGCCAATAAGGCCAAGCCCTCTCCTCTCAGCCCTCCTGGTGTGTTAAAGCCCATTTACTCCCATTATGGATGAACTGGAGAGGCCATATTTACAGAACTGACAACGTGTGTGTGTGTGTGTGTGTGTGTGTGTGTGTTCACATGGGGCTACTGTGAAAAATGTAACTTCCCAGTGTGCCTTAATTCTTTCACGTGCTACAGACAGTACTCAATTTTAATGACCTGCATTCCGTCAACTCCTGTAACAAGTTTCTGGTTGGCAATGATATGCATGACATCGTAGCGTAATATGACTGTCACTGCGAGTGACAATGTCCTTTTTTTAGATGCCCATTTCTCTCGCTCTGTCAATACATTGATGTTCCTTCCCTTTGTTGGTAAAACACTATAGGGTCAAAGGGGAATGAGCATGCACATTGATTTTATCTCAGTGTGCAATAGCTGTTTCATCTGAAGTTTTTTTTTTTTTTTTTGCTGTATGTTAGACAGCCATGGTTGGAGTAGTGCATTCTCTTTACCCAGTGCAGTAAACACTGAACAGGTCATTACTCTTCCCCTATGACCCCCGCCGTCCCCATCCCCGTCCCCCCCATCCCCGTCTGTCTCTGCTCATCATGTCCTGTAGCAGACAAGCAGGATCTTAGATGTATTTTCAGAGAGAGAGAGAGAGAATTCATTGGGGCCTAGCTGCTGCTTTTCTGCCTCTCACTTTATCGATTGTTGCTGTATCTCACTCCAAGGTGGTGATCCCTATTCACATGCATGAGCAGAGCGAGCCATGGGATCGTCCACTGGGGTGTAACGGCATCCTACATTGCACTGCTGTTATATCAGAACCTCTTACTTTTTCAGTTCAGCTATTTTTGCGTGTGCGCGCACGCACTTCTATGAGTGTCCTTGTCTATGAGCTTGCGCACTATGAAATGAAAATATAATCAGAGATCAAATTCCTGTCTGTCACGTCTCATTGACTCCACAACACCCCTGTCATTCCCCACGGCAGAGAGGGGAGAGAGGGAGAAAAAACAAGAGAACCAAGATACATGTTATCTTGGAATCACTGTCCTCTCCACTGCTCCTCTCACCAGGATGCTCATCAGGGAATCTCACTGAGTTGTTTCTGTGAAAAGAATGTCATGGTGGCTTTTCACACATACTGCTCTGGTTTCCTGCTATCTGAGCTCTGTGGTGCTTCTTCACTGATACCTGTTTTTCTGTTATATGTGTGTAGCTCGGTTGTTATTGACACTAACTAAAATAGACTGACTGCTGCTTTCAATCTCAGATCAATAATACCAGACCCATTTGTGACATCATTCAGACATACATAATCGTGACATATAATTGCCAGAAATGTTTATACTCTGATGACACCACTCTGCTAAAAAAAATGGATTCCTTCATGTACTTTATCAGCCTTTAGTTTGACATACCCGACTGTGTGTTCCTCGTGTTCTTCTGCAGAGGGCGAGCCCATCGAAGCGATCGCCAAGTTTGACTACGTGGGGCGTTCTGCCCGAGAGCTGTGCTTCAAGAAGGGCGCCTCCCTGCTGCTGTACCAGCGGGCGTCGGACGACTGGTGGGAGGGACGGCACAACGGCATCGACGGCCTGGTACCTCACCAGTACATCGTGGTGCAGGACATGTGAGTATGCAGCCCATAGACACACACACAGCTTCTAGAGGAGACACTGGCACCTTTATTATCTACATATTCTTATTCCATTTCAGACATTAGTGGACAGGTAATGTAAATACATCTGGTGACATAACAATATGTTGAATTAAATCAATGATTTTTTAAAGACTCTACAGGTGGTTTTGCACAGGAATCGTTAGTGGGGAAGGATTTGTAGTTGCTCTCCAATAATGGTACTTGCACAATATGTCCTCATCCTTGAAGTCTAGACCACAACTCCCTTAACAATACATATGACTGCTGTTTAGAGAGGACTCTTGTATGCAGTACATTTGTCCACTTCCTTGAAGAGGATTCCTCATTACAACTTGTGTCCTGTTCAAGCTATTGCTCACTCACGTAACTGACCAATCAGTCACTCAATCACATTGTATTTAGCATTTTATTTTCACTCTTAACAGAAAATCCCATTTGGTGTTCCTTTTCAGAGTGAAAGTGACGACTTCCGTCCATCTTTAATGTTCTTCCTCTGAATTAATCACGGCTTTTTCTTACTAACAGTAACTCTGAGGGGCCAAGGCTCTGGGGCTGTGTGAAGCAGGGTCCTGGGCTGCAGGCTGGGGGCCTCTGTCTGTCCTACCCATTCTATGATGAACAAGTGTTCTCTAGGGGTCCTTAATTACCCCTTCTGCCCTCTATCAACCCCCCACCCCCACCCCCGACAAACCCCAAGCGCACCTTCACACTGGCAACCGTCCCCCTGCCCTGGCAACGATCCCTGCCTAATGGAGTGGAGCTACACCCTCATTAAGAGTGTGAGAGAGACATTGTTTAGTAGCTAGCCAGAGAAACGCATGTTTAAAGCTCTCCTCCTCCGTTAGTGCTGCAGGTCCTTTACCAGCTGTCCCTACATGTGCCTGTATCAATGATTCACTGGGGGAGGCGCCGGCGCTGATGGCTGTTTTCTTAGTTAAAGGAATGACCCAGAGAATTTACAGCCGGGTGTCCTGTAGCATGGCCAAGCATACTGTACTAGTGTGTGGAGGGGATATAAACTCAGCAAAAAAAGAAACGTCCTCTCACTGTCAACTGCGTTTATTTTCAACAAACTTAACATGTGTAAATATTTGTATGAACATAACAAGATTCAACAACTGAGACATAAACTGAACAAGTTCCACAGACATGTGACTAACATAAATGGAATAATGTGTCCCTGAACAAAGGGGGGTCAAAATCAAAAGTAACAGTCAATATATGTTGTGGCCACCAGCTGCATTAAGTACTGCAGTGCATCTCCTCCTCATGTACTGCACAATATTTGCCAGTTCTTGCTGTTAGATGTTACCCCACTCTTCCACCAAGGCAACTGCAAGTTCCCGGACATTTCTGGGGGGAATGGCCCTAGCTCTCACCCTCCGATCCAACAGGTCCCAGACGTGCTCAATGGGATTGAGATCCGGGCTCTTCGCTGGCCATGGCAGAACACTGACATTCCTGTCTTGCAGGAAATCACACACAGAACGAGCAGTATGGCTGGTGGCATTGTCATACTGGAGGGTCATGTCAGGATGAGCCTGCAGGAAGGGTACCACATGAGGGAGGAGGATGTCTTCCCTGTAACGCACAGCGTTGAGATTGCCTGCAATGACAACAAGCTCAGTCCGATAATGCTGTGACACACCGCCCCAGACCATGACGGACCCTCCACCTCCAAATCGATCCCGCTCCAGAGTACAGGCCTCGGTGTAATGCTCATTCCTTCGACGATAAACGCGAATCCGACCATCACCCCTGGTGAGAGAAAACCGCGACTCGTCAGTGAAGAGCACTTTTTGCCAGTCCTGTCTGGTCCAGCAACGGTGGGTTTGTGCCCATAGGCGACGTTGTTGCCGGTGATGTCTGGTGAGGGCCTGCCTTACAACAGGCCTACAAGCCCTCAGTCCAGCCTCTCTCAGCCTATTGCGGACAGTCTGAGCACTGATGGAGGGATTGTGTGTACCTGGTGTAACTCGGGCAGTTGTTGTTGCCATCCTGTACCTGTCCCGCAGATGTGATGTTCGGATGTACCGATCCTGTGCATGTATTGTTACACGTGGTCTGCCACTGCGAAGACGATCAGCTGTCCATCCTGTCTCCCTGTAGCGCCGTCTTAAGCGTCTCACAGTACAGACATAGCAATTTATTGCCCTGGGCACATCTGCAGTCCTCATGCCTCCTTGCAGCATGCCTAAGGCACGTTCACGCAGATGAGCAGGGACCCTGGGCATCTTTCTTTTGATGTTTTTCCAGAGT
Source organism: Salmo trutta (assembly GCF_901001165.1). Taxonomy (NCBI): domain Eukaryota; kingdom Metazoa; phylum Chordata; class Actinopteri; order Salmoniformes; family Salmonidae; genus Salmo; species Salmo trutta. Next base: position 40,334,051 of record NC_042963.1, read on the forward strand.
CAGTAGAAAGGCCTCTTTATTGTCCTAAGTTTTCATAACTGTGACCTTAATTGCCTACCGTCTGTAGCTGTTAGTGTCTTAAGGACCGTTCCACAGGTGCATGATCATTAATTGTTTATGGTTCATTGAACAAGCATGGGAAACAGTGTTTAAACCCTTTACAATGAAGATCTGTGACATTATATGGATTTTTACGAATTATCTTTGAAAGACAGGGTCCTGAAAAGGGATGTTTATATTTTTGCATGGTTTGTGTGTGTGGGTGCGTGGGTTCTTAGGGCTCAGAGACAGTGTTGAGACACTCAGCCCCCATAAAAGAGCCTGGATAAAGTGATGTCTCTCCCTTTCTCCGCATCTGTATCCTCTTTCAGAGCTGAGCTATTAGTCCAGGAAAAATCTCTCCAAGGCACTAGTGGGCGGATATCACTACTAAAAAAATTAACGGCGTGGCATATACTGAGTTTACCAAACATTAGGAACACCTTCCTGATATTGAGTTACCCCCCCCCCATTTTACCCTCAGAACAGCCTCAATATGTCAGGCCATGGACTCTGCAAGGTGTCAAAAGCGTTCCACAGGGCCCATGTTGACTCCAATGCCCACAGTCAAGTTGTCTGGATGTCCTTTGGGTGGTGGACCATTCTTGATACACACAGGAAACTGTTGAGAGTGAAAAACCCAGCAGCGTTGCAGTTCTTGACACAAACCGGTGTGCCTGGCACTTACTACCATAGCTCGTTCAAAGGCACTTCAATATTTTGTCTTGCCCATTCACCATCTGAATGGCACACATACACAATCCAGTTGATTTATCAAGTAACATCAATAAGGGGTCATAGCTTTCACCTGGATTCACCTGGTCAGTCTATGTCATGGAAAGAGCAGGTGTTCTTCATGTTTTGTACACTCAATGTATAGAAGCACTTGGGTGAAATAGAGTAAGATGAGCTTTGTGTATCAGATTGCTGGGCCTCAGTCATCCTTCTTGTGATACTTGTGTGGACGTAGCATGCGTGCACATTTTATTTAAATGTTTTATTTATTTCACCTTTATTTAACCAGGTAGGCTAGTTGAGAACAAGTTCTCATTTACAACTGCGACCAGGCCAAGATAAAGCAAAGCAGTTCGACACTTGGGTGTCACATACAACAACACAGAGTTACACATAGAATAAACAAACATACAGTCAATAATACAGTAGAAAAAGTATATATACAGCATGTGCAAATGAGGTAGGATAAGGGAGGTAAGGCAATAAATAGGCCATAGTGGCGAAGTAATTACAATATAGCAATTAAACACTGGAGTGATATATGTGCAGAAGATGAATGTGCAAGTAGAGATACTGGGGTACAAAGGAGCAAGATAAATAAATAAATACAGTATGAGGATGAGGTAGTTGGATGGGCTATTTACAGATGAGCTATGTACAGGTGTCGTGATCTGTGAGCTGCTCTGACAGCTGGTGCTTAAAGCTAGTGAGGGAGATATGAGTCTCCAGCTTTAGAGATTTTTGCAGTTCGTTCCAGTCATTGGCAGCAGAGAACTGGAAGGAGAGGCGGCCAAAGGAAGAATTGACTTTGGGGGTGACCAGTGAGATATACCTGCTGGAGCGCGTGCTACGGGTGGGTGCTGCTATGGTGACCAGTGAGCTGAGATAAGGCAGGGCTTTACCTAGCAGAGACTTGTAGATGACCTGGAGCCAGTGGGTTTGGCGACGAGTATGAAGCGAGGGCCAGCCAACGAGAGCGTACAGGTCGCAGTGGTGGGTAGTGTATGGGGCTTTGTTGACAAAACGGATGGCACTGTGATAGACTGCATCCAATTTGTTGAGTAGAGTGTTGGAGGCTATTTTGTAAATGACATTGCCGAAGTCGAGGATCGGTAGGATGGTCAGTTTTACGAGGGTATGTTTGGCAGCATGAGTGAAGGATGCTTTGTTGCGAAATAGGAAGCCGATTCTAGATTTAATTTTGGATTGGAGATGCTTAATGTGAGTCTGGAAGGAGAGTTTCCAGTCTAACCAGACACCTAGGTATTTGTAGTTGTCCACATATTCTAAGTCAGAACCGTCCAGAGTAGTGATGCTGGACGGGTGGGCAGGTGCGCGCAGCGATCGGTTGAAAAGTATGCATTTAACCTCTTACATCTAGACGTTCCGCTAGCGGAACACCTGCTCCAATAGCCAATGATGGGCGTGGCGCGAATTACAAATTCCTCAAAAATACAAAAACTTCAATTTTTCAAACATATGACTATTTTACACCATTTTAAAGACAAGACTCTCCTTTATCTAACCACACTGTCCGATTTCAAAAAGGCTTTACAACGAAAGCAAAACATTAGATTATGTCAGCAGAGTACCCAGCCAGAAATAATCAGACACCCATTTTTCAAGCTAGCATATAATGTCACATAAATCCAAACCACAGCTAAATGCAGCACTAACCTTTGATGATCTTCATCAGATGACACCCCTAGGACATTATGTTATACAATACATGCATGTTTTGTTCAATCAAGTTCATATTTATATCAAAAACCAGCTTTTTACATTAGCATGTGACGTTCAGAACTAGCATACCCCCCGCAAACTTCCGGTGAATTTACTAAATTACTCACGATAAACGTTCACAAAAAACATAATTATTTTAAGAATTATAGATACAGAACTCCTCTATGCACTCACTATGTCCGATTTTAAAATAGCTTTTCGGTGAAAGCACATTTTGCAATATTCTCAGTAGATAGCCCAGCCATCACGGCTAGCTATTTAGATACCCACCAAGTTTAGCACTCCCCAAAGTCAGATTTACTATAAGAAAAATTGTATTACCTTTGCTGTTCTTCGTCAGAATGCACTCCCAGGACTTCTACTTCAATAACAAATGTTGGTTTGGTCCCAAATAATCCATAGTTATATCCAAACAGCGGCGTTTTGTTCGTGCGTTCAAGACACTATCCGAATGGTAAAGAAGGGTGACGAGCACGACGCATTTCGAAATATTCCATTACCGTACTTCGAAGCATGTCAACCGCTGTTAAAAATCAATTTTTATGCAATTTTTCTCATAAAAAAGCAATAATATTCCGACCGGGAAATCGTTTTTTAGTACAGAGAGAGAGAAAGTAAGAACATGGGATCCCCTCGTGCACGAGCCTCAGTCTGATGGCCCTCTGATCGACCACCATCCAAACGCGCTAAAGTTTTTCAGCCAGCGGCTGGAATTACATCATTCAGCTTTTTCCCGGGTTCTGAGAGCCTATGGGAGCCGTAGGAAGTGTCACGTTACAGCAAAGATCCTACATTTTCTTTAAACAGAGCCAAGAAGCTCAAGGAATGGTCAGAGAGGGTACTTCCTGTTTGGAATCTTCTCAGGTTTTTGCCTGCCATATGAGTTCTGTTATACTCACAGACACCATTCAAACAGTTTTAGACACTTTAGGGTGTTTTCTATCCAAAGCCAATAATTATATGCATATTCTAGTTTCTGGCCAGGAGTAATAATCAGATTAAATCGGGTACGTTTTTTATCCGGCCGTGAAAATACTGCCCCCTAGCCCTAGTTAATTTTACTTGCATTTAAGAGCAGTTGGAGGCCACGGAAGGAGAGTTGTATGGCATTGAAGCTCGTCTGGAGGTTAGTTAACACAGTGTCCAAAGAAGGGCCAGAGGTATACAGAATGGTGTTGTCTGCGTAGAGGTGGATCAGAGAATCACCAGCAGCAAGAGCGACATCATTGATGTATACAGAGAAGAGAGTCGGCCCGAGAATTGAACCCTGCGGCACCCCCATAGAGACTGCCAGAGGTCCGGACAACAGGCCCTCCGATTTAACACACTGAACTCTATCAGAGAAGTAGTTGGTGAACCAGGCGAGGCAATCATTTGAGAAACCAAGGCTGTTGAGTCTGCCGATAAGAATGTGGAGAACAGGGCTCCGGGCAGCCGAGCGGAAATTGAGGAAAACTCGCCTCCCTGCGGACCTGGCATCCTTTCCCGCCCTCCTCTCTACATTTTCCTCTTCTGTCTCTGCTGCTAAAGCCACTTTCTACCACTCTAAATTCCAAGCATCTGCCTCTAACCCTAGGAAGCTCTTTGCTACCTTCTCCTCCCTCCTGAATCCTCCTCCCCCTCCCCCCCTCCTCTCTCTCTGCGGATGACTTCGTCAACCATTTTGAAAAGAAGGCTGATGACATCCGATCCTCGTTTGCTAAGTCTAACGACACCGCTGGTCCTGCTCACACTGCCCTACCCTGTGCTTTGACCTCTTTCTCCCCTCTCTCTCCAGATGAAATCTCGCGTCTCGTGACGGCCGGCCGCCCAACAACCTGCCCACTTGACCCTATCCCCTCATCTCTTCTCCAGACCATGTCCGGAGACCTTCTCACCTTGCTCATCAACTCATCCTTGACCGCTGGCTACGTCCCTTCCGTCTTCAAGAGAGCGAGAGTTGCACCCCTTCTGAAAAAACCTACACTCGATCCCTCCGATGTCAACAACTACAGACCAGTATCCCTTCTTTCTTTTCTCTCCAAAACTCTTGAACGTGCCGTCCTTGGCCAGCTCTCCTGCTATCGCTCTCAGAATGACCTTCTTGATCCTAATCAGTCAGGTTTCAAGACTGGGCATTCAACTGAGACTGCTCTTCTCTGTGTCACGGAGGCTCTCCGCACTGCTAAAGCTAACTCTCTCTCCTCTGCTCTCATCCTTCTAGACCTATCTGCTGCCTTTGATACCGTGAACCATCAGATCCTCCTCTCCACCCTCTCCGAGCTGGGCATCTCCGGCGCGGCCCACGCTTGGATTGCGTCCTACCTGACAGGTCGCTCCTACCAGGTGGCAAGAATCTGTCTCCGCACCACGTGCTCTCACCACTGGTGTCCCCCAGGGCTCTGTTCTAGGCCCTCTCCTATTCTCCCTATACACCAAGTCACTTGGCTCGGTCATATCCTCACATGGTCTCTCCTATCATTGCTACGCAGACGACACACAATTAATCTTCTCCTTTCCCCCTTCTGATAACCAGGTGGCGAATCGCATCTCTGCATGTCTGGCAGACATATCAGTGTGGATGACGGCTCACCACCTCAAGCTGAACCTCGGCAAGACGGAGCTGCTCCTCCTCCCAGGGAAGGACTGCCCGTTCCATGATCTCGCCATCACGGTTGACAACTCCCTTGTGTCCTCCTCCCAGAGTGCTAAGAACCTTGGCGTGACCCTGGACAACACCCTGTCGTTCTCCACTAACACCAAGGCGGTGACCCGATCCTGTAGGTTCATGCTCTACAACATTCGCAGAGTACGACCCTGCCTCACACAGGAAGCGGCGCAGGTCCTAGTCCAGGCACTTGTCATCTCCCGTCTGGATTACTGCAACTCGCTGTTGGCTGGGCTCCCTGCCTGTGCCATTAAACCCCTACAACTCATCCAGAACGCCGCAGCCCGTCTGGTGTTCAACCTTCCCAAGTTCTCTCACGTCACCCCGCTCCTCCGCTCTCTCCATTGGCTTCCAGTTGAAGCTCGCATCCGCTACAAGTCCATGCTGCTTGCCTACGGAGCTGTGAGGGGAACGGCACCTCCGTACCTTCAGGCTCTGATCAGGCCCTACACCCAAACAAGGGCACTGCGTTCATCCACCTCTGGCCTGCTCGCCTCCCTACCTCTGAGGAAGCACAGCTCCCGCTCAGCCCAGTCAAAACTGTTCGCTGCTCTGGCACCCCAATGGTAAAACAAGCTCCCTCACGACGCCAGGACAGCGGAGTCAATCACCACCTTCCGGAGACACCTGAAACCCCACCTCTTTAAGGAATACCTGGGATAGGATAAAGTAATCCTTCTACCCCCCCCCCCTCCCCCCCCCGAAAGATGTAGATGCACTATTGTAAAGTGGTTGTTCCACTGGATATCTTAAGGTGAATGCACCAATTTGTAAGTCGCTCTGGATAAGAGCGTCTGCTAAATGACTTAAATGTAATGTAAATGTCATGTAAATGTGATTGACAGAGTCGAAAGCCTTGGCCAGGTCGATGACTGGAATTTTCTTAAACATTCCAGTAGTTTACTAGTAACATTAGGATATGACCGGTAATATTCCTGCGCTTTGCAACCCTAGGTGTGTGTGTGTGTGTGTGGTTTGTTGTCCAGTCCATTATTCCCAGGTCTGTGGCTACTAAGTAGATCTGATTGCTACCACCTGGAAAGATCAGTCACCATCTATAGTGTATGCAGCTAGCGCTCAGCTCAGTCACGCACGCCCACTGAGATAACCCAAACAGCTGGCTCTGGTCATGCTGCCTGGCAGCCCTGGACACACCACTACAAATGGAAGGATAATAGATCCAGGCCTATAAGTCAACATGAGCCTGGAGGAGAGGCTAGTTAGGAATGCTTGACTGAACTCAATGCACTAAACTATTCACTGTGGTATCAGATGCCTTCATCTTCTAAACTATTCACTGTGGTATCAGATGCCTTCATCCTCTAAACTATTCACTGTGGTATCAGATGCCTTCATCTTCTAAACTATTCACTGTGGTATCAGATGCCTTCATCCTCTAAACTATTCACTGTGGTATCAGATGCCTTCATCTTCTAAACTATTCACTGTGGTATCAGATGCCTTCATCTTCTAAACTATTCACTGTGGTATCAGATGACTTCATCTTCTAAACTATTCACTGTGGTATCAGATGCCTTCATCTAAATTATTGTTGCATAATTAATAATTGTAATAATAATAATTGTTGCATTATTGTTGCTTGGACTTTTGCCGGATTGTCTTTTTGTCTTCTTTTTTGTGCGTGTCGCAGGGATGATCATTTCTCAGACACGCTTAGTCAGAAGGCTGACAGTGAGGCCAGCAGCGGCCATGGAGCTGAGGACAAGTGTTCAGGAAAAGACATGAGCTCTCCTACGGACACCAGGATCACTGACGCCTACATTGGCAGGTGAGCTCAACCACATCTCACCTCTACCTTACCTAGTGAGGCAGTATTTATTAAGCACCAAACAGAAGAATATGGACTGAAACATGGGGGGGGACAACTTGACTTGTCCAACAAGGAACAAGCATTTCTGTTTTACAGCCAAACCAATAACTGTCTTATTTCTGGGTCTGGCTGCCAGTGGGTGGCTCTGGCTTGGACTACCACCACTCACTCCACTGTGCTCTGTCAACGACAGGTTAAAAGATCAAAAGGGCTACATGACATTAGGTAGATGCACGTAAAAAATGAAATGTAGAAATATAAACATTCTGTGGAATGGAGATGAATCCAGAATGAGTTCCAATAAAGGAAAAACAGTTGTGCGTACCTGGCTTTACTTATGACTGAGGGACATGTATGGGAGTTAGTCAGTGAGTCTACATGAGAAGGACCAGATGTTATCTTACATGCAGGGTCATCCACACTGTCAGCTAAACCTGTCAGCTAAACCTGTCAGCTAAACCTGTCTGTCAGCTAAACCTGTCTGTCAGCTAAACCTGTCTGTCAGCTAAACCTGTCTGTCAGCTAAACCTGTCAGCAGCTAAACCTGTCAGCAGCTAAACCTGGGCTCATATTCACAAAGACACTAGGAGAGTTGATATAGTATCAGCTTTTTTAGAAACAATAATATGGACAGAGGAGACCTGATTCTAGGTCAGCACTCCTATTCTCAGCCTAATGGCCAATAGAATCATGGTTGAATCATCGTCCCAGTCAGTGGGTAATCTAAGTCCATTTTCAGATGGTTGGCTTCAGTCAACATCAGGGTGTAAATACATTAGAGGGGTTATTTCATAGTTGTCATTCTCAGAGCAATCTAGGGCAGACTCATACACATACACACACACACACACACACACACACACTCTTGTCGTATCTTTTTGGCAGGGACTATAAAGGCTTCTGGGAGAGCGACAGTATTTTCTCACTCGTTCTTCTGTTCATTGCTGCATTCTAATTTGTGTGACGGAGTAGGCAACCTTGAGAAATCTGCCACTGGCATCAGCCTGTAAGTTTAGATAGTGTTTTATTGAAAGGAGAAATGTTGATGAATCATACTTTTGACTAGCTATGCGTTCCATTCCTTGTTATGCCCTCCCTCGCTACCCCTCCACCCCTTGAGCCAGGACTACTTTCTCTATCCCCTCTTCCCTCCCTGCCTCTCTGCCCCCCTCCCTCAATGCCTCTCTGCCCTCTTCCCTTACCTGCCTCTCTACCCCCCCTCCCTCCCTGCGTGTATGTCCCCCTGCCTCTCTACCCCCCCCTCCCTCCCTGCCTCTCTGCCCCCCTCCCTCCCTGCCTCTCTGCCCCCCTCCCTCCCTGCCTCTCTGCCCCCCTCCCTCCCTGCCTCTCTGCCCCCCTCCCTCCCTGCCTCTCTACCCCCCCTCCCTCCCTGCCTCTGTCCCCCTCCCTCCCTGCCTCTCTACCCCCCTCCCGCCCTGCCTCTCTACCCCCCTCTCTCCCTGCCTCTCTCCCCCCCTTCCCCTCTCTCTCCCCCTTCCCCTCTCTCTCCCCCCCTTCCCCTCTCTCTACCCCTTCCTCTCTCTCTACCCCCTTCCCCTCTCTCTACCCCTTCCTCTCTCTCTACCCCTTCCCCTCTCTCTACCCCCTTCCCCTCTCTCTACCCCCTTCCCCTCTCTCTACCCCCTTCCTCCCTCTCTACCCCACCTTCCTAAACTCTACGCCACCTTCCTCCTTCTCTACCCCACCTTCCTCCCTCTCTACCCCACCTTCCTCCCTCCCTCCCTCTCTACCCCACCTTCCTCCCTCCCTCCCTCTCTACCCCACCTTCCTCCCTCCCTCCCTCTCTACCCACCCTCCCTCCCTCTCTACCCACCCTCCCTCCCTCTCTTCCCACCTTCCCTCCCTCTCTTCCCACCCTCCCTCCCTCTCTACCCCCCCTCCCTCCCTCTCTACCCCCCCTCTCTCCATCTCTCTTTCCCTCTCTACTGTTCTATGCAGACATGGCTCAGCACTGTTGAATCATTTATATCTTTGGCTTTATTTAGATATCTCTCCTTCTACTCCCATTTACAGCATTTCTATTATACAACAGCAGTAATTACAGCCTAGAATTGTAGTCAACCAGAGAACATTATGGTATTATCTGGTTTGCTTTTGTATGACATTATGAATAGTATGGAAAACATTGCAGTCATGATTCATATTATAATTTGGTTTATAAGTACCCAATGACTGTCTGTAGACTGTACTGTAGCGTTGTTTTCCTTTCTGTAAGCCTGTCCATAGATTGAGTTGTGGGATCTTACTCCCCCTACTGGTCATGAAGAGTCCATGCACATGTTTACCCCTCCACGTGTTTTCTCCACAAATCCCCAGTCAGTCCTTCATCTGTATCAGAACACATCATGTCCCATATTTAGCTCCATGATGAATCTCCACTCTTAATGAGTGGCTGAGACAGACCGTGTTAATTAGGCAGGAATTAGACTGAGACACCTAGGAAGGATGATTAAGGGATGAATAGCTGCTCGACTCATTTTTATTGTTTATTTAACCTTTAACTTGGCAAGTCAGTTAAGAACCAATTCTTATTTACAATGACAGCCTACCCCGGCCAAACCCGGACGACGCTGGCCCAATTGTGCGCCACCCTATGGGACTCCCAATCACGTCCAGTTGTGATTCAACCTGGAATCAAACCAGGGTCTGTAGTGACACCTCTAGCACTGAGATGCAGTGCCTTAGACCGCTGCGCCACTCGGGAGCCCTGAATGACTCATGAATGACACTTGATGGAGATAAAGGTTTTGGGATATGAGACAGGAAGTACTGTGCAGCTAGCCTGGTCCCAGATCGGTTTGTGCTGTCTTCCCGACTACTATGGTCTTGTGGCATGTTAATGACTGAAGGAGTTGGCTATACAGCACAAACAGATCTGGGACCAGGCTACAGCGCAACAATACCCCTTTAGTAGATGTTATTTGTCAGTTTCTGTGTCGTTGCATAACAAGTCATTGATTTAGGATTTCTGCCTGGTGTTGTGTAGGGAATATTAGTTTGATATTATGTTAGTGGTGAGGCAAAAATTGTCATCTCTCAATGGTTTATTGAAGAATTAAAAAGGACCGAACAAAAACAGTTAGTGAATGAAAAAGTCCCCTAAAACCCCTTATCAAATCCTCAAAGTACTTTTATTCCCTCACAATCTCCACTCATAACCATCTTTCAATGAACTTTTTCCTCAGAGTATATCCACTGGAACAATCGTAAATTGTTATCTCTCTATGGTTAAATATCTTTATATATTTCTCTTATCATATCATCCTCCGACACTGCTGCCAGACAGGCAGCCTATCACATTTGGTGCTGATTAGGTAGGGGGATGAAACATTATGGCTATCTCATGGGCTGTGTCCCAAATGCCCCCCTATTCACTCTTTAGTGAACTACTTTTGAACAGAGCCTAATGGGCTCTGGTCAGAAAAAGTGGACTTTATAGGACGGCCCCCTGCTAGGCTGGGTTTGATAAATATGCAGAGCAGACCAGGGTCTTATCAGAGCCTCAGTAGAGATGATGGGCTGCTCCACTCTGCCGGCCCATTACAGAGGAATGAGATGGCTTCAGGGGACCATTAGTTTCTGTGGAGAGGCAGGACCCAGACGTGTACTGTACGTGTGTGAGGGTGCCTGTGTGCTACTAGGTCTCTGTGTGTGTGCCTTGCGTAAGGGATGCACACTTGTGTGTGGCAGGTCAGGTGTATATCTATGTTCAGTCAGGAGGGTGGTTCAGATAAAGACCCAGCCTGCAGGCCTCTCAGTGCTGCAGCTGGAGCCCTGCCTCAGAACAAGCTACTAGGAGCACGTTGGGACTGACATATAGGTTTACGTCTGAACACTACATTCAGACAGAAGGCTTCAACAACTCTGTCTAGAGTCTATATCCCCACACTGACTAAGAATCTGTGTGACTGTACATTACCCCACACTGACTAAGAATCTGTGTGACTGTACATTACCCCACACTGACTAAGAATCTGTGTGACTGTACATTACCCCACACTGACTAAGAATCTGTGTGACTGTACATTACCCCACACTGACTAAGAATCTGTGTGACTGTACATTACCCCACACTGACTAAGAATCTGTGTGACTGGTCATTACCCCATACTGACTAAGAATCTGTGTGACTGTACATTACCCTACACTGACTAAGAATCTGTGTGACTGTACATTACCCCACACTGACTAAGAATCTGTGTGACTGTACATTACCCCACACTGACTAAGAATCTGTGTGACTGTACATTACCCCATACTGACTAAGAATCTGTGTGACTGTACATTACCCCATACTGACTAAGAATCTGTGTGACTGTACATTACCCTACACCGACTAAGAATCTGTGACTGTACATTACCCCACACCGACTAAGAATCTGTGTGATTGTACATTACCCCACACTAAGAATCTGTGTGACTGTACATTACCCCACACTAAGAATCTGTGTGATTGTACATTACCCCATACTGACTAAGAATCTGTGTGACTGTACATTACCCTACACTGACTAAGAATCTGTGTGATTGTACATTACTCCACACTAAGAATCTGTGTGACTGTACATTTTACATTTACATTTAAGTCATTTAGCAGACGCTCTTATCCAGAGCGACTTATAAATTGGTGCATTCACCTTATGATATCCAGTGGAACAACCACTTTACAATAGTGCATCTAAATCTTTTGGGGGGGGGGGGGGGTTAGAAGGATTACTTTATCCTATCCCAGGTATTCCTTAAAGAGGTGGGGTTTCAGGTGTCTCCGGAAGGTGGTGATTGACTCCGCTGTCCTGGCGTCGTGAGGGAGCTTGTTCCACCATTGGGGTGCCAGAGCAGCGAACAGTTTTGACTGGGCTGAGCGGGAACTGTGCTTCCTCAGAGGTAGGGAGGCGAGCAGGCCAGAGGTGGATGAACGCAGTGCCCTTGTTTGGGTGTAGGGCCTGATCAGAGCCTGAAGATACGGAGGTGCCGTTCCCCTCACAGCTCCGTAGGCAAGCACCATGGACTTGTAGCGGATGCGAGCTTCAACTGGAAGCCAGTGGAGAGAGCGGAGGAGCGGGGTGACGTGAGAGAACTTGGGAAGGTTGAACACCAGACGGGCTGCGGCGTTCTGGATGAGTTGTAGGGGTTTAATGGCACAGGCAGGGAGCCCAGCCAACAGCGAGTTGCAGTAATCCAGACGGGAGATGACAAGTGCCTGGACTAGGACCTGCGCCGCTTCCTGTGTGAGGCAGGGTCGTACTCTGCGAATGTTGTAGAGCATGAACCTACAGGATCGGGTCACCGCCTTGATGTTAGTTGAGAACGACAGGGTGTTGTCCAGGGTCACGCCAAGGTTCTTAGCACTCTAGGAGGAGGACACAAGGGAGTTGTCAACCGTGATGGTGAGATCATGGAACGGGCAGTCCTTCCCCGGGAGGAAGAGCAGCTCCGTCTTGCCGAGGTTCAGCTTGAGGTGGTGATCCGTCATCCACACTGATATGTCTGCCAGACATGCAGAGATGCGATTCGCCACCTGGTTATCAGAAGGGGGAAAGGAGAAGATTAATTGTGTGTTGTCTGCGTAGCAATGATAGGAGAGACCATGTGAGGATATGACCGAGCCAAGTGACTTGGTGTATAGTGAGAATAGGAGAGGGCCTAGAACAGAGCCCTGGGGGACACCAGTGGTGAGAGCACGTGGTGCGGAGACAGATTCTCGCCACGCCACCTGGTAGGAGCGACCTGTCAGGTAGGACGCAATCCAAGCGTGGGCCGCGCCGGAGATACCCAGCTCGGAGAGGGTGGAGAGGAGGATCTGATGGTTCACAGTATCAAAGGCAGCAGATAGGTCTAGAAGGATGAGAGCAGAGGAGAGAGAGTTAGCTTTAGCAGTGCGGAGAGCCTCCGTGACACAGAGAAGAGCAGTCTCAGTTGAATGCCCAGTCTTGAAACCTGACTGATTAGGATCAAGAAGGTCATTCTGAGAGAGATAGCAGGAGAGCTGGCCAAGGACGGCACGTTCAAGAGTTTTGGAGAGAAAAGAAAGAAGGGATACTGGTCTGTAGTTGTTGACATCAGAGGGATCGAGTGTAGGTTTTTTCAGAAGGGGTGCAACTCTCGCTCTCTTGAAGACGGAAGGGACGTAGCCAGCGGTCAAGGATGAGTTGATGAGCGAGGTGAGGTAGGGGAGAAGGTCTCCGGAAATGGTCTGGAGAGGAGGGGATAGGGTCAAGTGGGCAGGTTGTTGGGCGGCCGGCCGTCACAAGACGCGAGATTTCATCTGGAGAGAGAGGGGAGAAAGAGGTCAAAGCACAGGGTAGGGCAGTGTGAGCAGGACCAGCGGTGTCGTTAGACTTAGCAAACGAGGATCGGATGTCATCAACCTTCTTTTCAAAATGGTTGACGAAGTCATCCGCAGAGAGGGAGGAGGGGGAGGAGAAGGTAGCAAAGAGCTTCCTAGGGTTAGAGGCAGATGCTTGGAATTTAGAGTGGTAGAAAGTAGCTTTAGCAGCAGAGACAGAAGAGGAAAATGTAGAGAGGAGGGAGTGAAAGGATGCCAGGTCCGCAGGGAGGCGAGTTTTCCTCCATTTCCGCTCGGCTGCCCGGAGCCCTGTTCTGTGAGCTCGCAGTGAGTCGTCGAGCCACGGAGCAGGAGGGGAGGACCGAGCCGGCCTGGAGGATAGGGGACAGAGAAAATCAAAGGATGCAGAAAGGGAGGAGAGGAGGGTTGAGGAGGCAGAATCAGGAGATAGGTTGGAGAAGGTTTGAGCAGAGGGAAGAGATGATAGGATGGAAGAGGAGAGAGTAGCGGGAGAGAGTAGCGGGAGAAAGAGCGAAGGTTGGGACAGCGCAATACCATCCGAGTAGGGGCAGAGTGAGAAGTGTTGGATGAGAGCGAGAGGGAAAAGGATACAAGGTAGTGGTCGGAGACTTGGAGGGGAGTTGCAATGAGATTAGTGGAAGAACAGCATCTAGTAAAGATGAGGTCAAGCGTATTGCCTGCCTTGTGAGTAGGGGGGGAAGGTGAGAGGGTGAGGTCAAAAGAGGAGAGGAGTGGAAAGAAGGAGGCAGAGAGGAATGAGTCAAAGGTAGACGTGGGGAGGTTAAAGTCACCCAGAACTGTGAGAGGTGAGCCATCCTCAGGAAAGGAACTTATCAAGGCGTCAAGCTCATTGATGAACTCTCCAAGGGAACCTGGAGGGCGATAAATGATAAGGATGTTAAGCTTGAAAGGGCTGGTAACTGTGACAGCATGGAATTCAAATGAGGAGATAGACAGATGGGTCAGGGGAGAAAGAGAGAATGTCCACTTGGGAGAGATGAGGATTCCAGTGCCACCACCCCGCTGGCTCGATGCTCTAGGGGTATGCGAGAACACATGGCCAGACGAGGAGAGAGCAGTAGGAGTAGCAGTGTTATCTGTGGTAATCCATGTTCCGTCAGCGCCAGGAAGTCTAGGGACTGGAGGGTAGCATAGGCTGAGATGAACTCAGCCTTGTTGCCCGCAGACCGGCAGTTCCAGAGGCTGCCGGAGACCTGGAACTCCACGTGGGTCGTGCGCGCTGGGAGCACCAGGTTAGAGTGGCAGCGGCCACGTGGTGTGAAGCGTTTGTATGGCCTGTGCAGAGGGGAGAGAACAGGGATAGCCAGACACATAGTTGACAAGCTACAGAAGAGGCTACGCTAATGCAAAGGAGATTGGAATGACATGTGGACTACACGTCTTGAATGTTCAGAAAGTTAAGCTTACGTTGCGAAAATCTTATTGACTAAAATGACGAAAATGCTAGCTAACTAACACTAACACTACACTAATCAAGTCGTTCCGTTGTGATGTAATAGTTTCTACAGTGCTGCTAGTCGGTAGAGGTTGGCTATTATACAAAAGCAACTTTGTAGCTAGCTAACATAACACTAATCAAGACGTTCCTTTGTAATGTATTTAGTTTCTACAATGCTGCTCGTCGGTAATAGTTGGCTAGGTATGGAACAATGGCGTCGCGGGGGACGGAAATAGCTGGCTAGCTAACCTCGATAATTACTAAACTACACAATTATCAAGCTTTGACAAAGACAACTATGTAGCTAGCTAGCTAACACTGCACTAGTCAAATCGTTCCGTTGTAATGTATTAGTATCTACAGCGCTGCTAGTCGGTAACGGTTGGCTAGCTAGCAAACCCACTAGCTAGCAGTGGGTTTGATGACTAGGTGTGTTGACTAAGTCTGGAGTCTGGACAAGGCGTCGCGTCGCGGCTGGCTAGCTAACCTCGATAATTACTCTAAACTACACAATTATCTTGGATACAAAGACAACTATGTAGCTAGCTAACTAACACTACACTAATCAAGTCGTTCCGTTGTAATGTAATAGTTTCTACAGTGCTGCTAGTCGGTAGAGGTTGGCTAGCTAGCAGTGTTGACTAGCTAGCAGTGTTGACTAGCTAGCAGTGTTGACTAGCTAGCAGCTAGCAGTGTTGACTACGTTAGGAGGACGAAAAAATAGCTAGCCTCGATAATTACTCTAATTACTCTAAACTACACAATTGTCTTTGATAGTACATTACCCCATACTGACTAAGAATCTGTGTGACTGTACATTACCCCACACTGACTAAGAATCTGTGTGACTGTATATAACCCCACACTAAGAATCTGTGTGACTGTACATTACCCCACACTGACTAAGAATCTGTGTGACTGTACATTACCCCATACTGACTAAGAATCTGTGTGACTGTACATTACCCCACACTGACTACGAATCTGTGTGACTGTACATTACCCCACACTGACTAAGAATCTGTGTGACTGTACATTACCCCACACTGACTAAGAATCTGTGTGACTGTACATTACCCCACACTGACTAAGAATCTGTGTGACTGTACATTACCCCACACTGACTAAGAATCTGTGTGACTGTACATTACCCCATACTGACTAAGAATCTGTGTGACTGTACATTACCCCATACTGACTAAGAATCTGTGACTGTACATTACCCCACACCGACTAAGAATCTGTGTGACTGTACATTACCCCACACCGACTAAGAATCTGTGTGACTGTACATTACCCCACACCGACTAAGAATCTGTGTGACTGTACATTACCCCACACTAACTAAGAATCTGTGTGATTGTACATTACCCCACACTGACTAAGAATCTGTGTGACTGTACATTACCCCATACTGACTAAGAATCTGTGTGACTGTACATTACCCTACATCGACTAAGAGTCTGTGACTGTACATTACCCCACACCGACTAAGAATCTGTGTGACTGTACATTTACATTTAAGTCATTTAGCAGACGCTCTTATCCAGAGCGACTTACAAATTGGACATTACCCCACACTAAGAATCTGTGTGACTGTACATTACCCCACACTGACTAAGAATCTGTGTGATTGTACATTACCCCACACTAAGAATCTGTGTGACTGTACATTACCCCATACTGACTAAGAATCTGTGTGACTGTACATTACCCCACACTGACTAAGAATCTGTGTGACTGTACATTACCCCACACTGACTAAGAATCTGTGTGACTGTACATTACCCCATACTGACTAAGAATCTGTGTGACTGACATTACCCCACACTGACTAAGAATCTGTGTGACTGTACATTACCCCATACTGACTAAGAATCTGTGTGACTGTACATTACCCCACACTGACTAAGAATCTGTGTGACTGTACATTACCCCATACTGACTAAGAATCTGTGTGACTGTACATTACCCTACACTGACTAAGAATCTGTGTGACTGTACATTACCCCACACTGACTAAGAATCTGTGTGACTGGTCATTACCCCATACTGACTAAGAATCTGTGTGACTGTACATTACCCCACACTGACTAAGAATCTGTGTGACTGTACATTACCCCACACTGACTAAGAATCTGTGTGACTGTACATTACCCCATACTGACTAAGAATCTGTGTGACTGTACATTACCCCATACTGACTAAGAATCTGTGTGACTGTACATTACCCCACACTGACTAAGAATCTGTGTGACTACATTACCCCACACTGACTAAGAATCTGTGTGACTGTACATTACCCCATACTGACTAAGAATCTGTGTGACTGTACATTACCCCACACTGACTAAGAATCTGTGTGACTGTACATTACCACAGCTGTTTACAGACACTGTAACATTTCTAAGGTTTAGCTAAAACCTATAGACTTGACCTCAGTCTCTTCCCGCCCTCTCCCATATCCCAGCAGGCATAAGAAGAGGACGGAGCCCCCCTCCCGCCGCCCCCCGGCGCGCCCCAATGATGTCAACTGCATGGTGCACCCCTCCCAGCAGACCCAAGGGGGCCAGGCTCACACACCTGAGATGGGCTCCCCAGTTCTGGGTCACTCCTTCAGCCCCCGGGACCTGCTGCGGAGCCGCAACCATGGCCAGCTTCCCATGGACAGCCCCGAGCACCGGCGCCGAACAGGCCACGGCAGCCTGACCAACATCAGCCGCCACGAGTCACTGAAGAAGATGGAGAGCCCGCCCATTCGACGCTCCACAAGCTCGGGCCAGTACACGGCCGTGTTCCAGGACTCCCACCCGCACGGTGGTGGCAAGCCCCTGGATCCGGAGACCATTGCACAGGTCAGCGCCAGCACCGCGGGACGAGCGCGCCTCCCTCCGCCAGCAGCAGCACAGCCCTGCCCCGCCCTGTAAACCTAGTTAGTCTGCTTACTCTGAGTTCTGCTACTACTGAACACCTCTGTCACAACACTCCCAAACACATTCACAATCTAGTTTTCCTTTAGTTATCAAGACGCTCTTATTCAGAGTGACTTACAATAAGTTCAGTCAGCTAAAGTAGGGGAGACAAGACGACCACATATCACAATTATTGCAACAAAACTTTCTTTAAAAAAACTACTATCAGCAACCCCAGCACTAGTTAGAATATCAAAAATACAAGTGTTCATGTCTGTTACAGCATCAGAGACAGGTTCTGGGACATTGATGTTGAGTAAAATAGCTTTTGAGACTACCTATTTTTATAATGTTCCCCACAGTCACGTACAGTTACAAAAGCTGTTAATTTGGTCCGAGTGCTACGTGTCAGAACAGAAAATAGAAAGTCATTATTACAAAGCAGCATCAGTGTCTGCATGGTAATACTTTGTCAGCACAGGCCCCAATTACCTTATCAGAGCTCTGATAACAATGTAGCGCATTTTGACTGTAGCAGTGTGCATTGTGCGAAAGCATGAGAAGCCATCAGCAGCGTGGAGAGACTTCTAATTAGGAAGCTGAGGGTCAGAGAGAGGACGATGTCTCTCTCCGTTGGGTTGTCGGTCTCTGGGAGATGCTCGGATGAATGTCCTGTCATCGCTGCATCCTGTCTTATTCTAAGTCAGGAACATACCCAGGGATTACAGTCTTATCCTGATGGTGCTCACATGTACTGTATGTATGATGCATGCTGGTGGTGTGATGACACTGTATTCCCTTAACTTGTCTATGGTTATTTTCTCTTCTCCCTTGATTTGCCTCTCTCTCCCTCCCTGCAGGACATAGAGGAGACGATGAACACGGCGCTGAACGAGCTGCGTGAGCTGGAGAGGCAGAGTTCGGCCAAGCACGCTCCCGATGTTGTGCTGGACACCCTGGAGCAGAGGCAGTCGACCGGGGGCCCCACCCCAGCCAGCTCCAGCGAGTCCCTCAGCCCCCTCCACAACATCCTTCTGAGGGCCCAGACCGGCGAGGCCGGGGGGCCCCTGATGCGCCGCAGCACCAGCTCTTCCAGCGACACCATGAGCACCTTCAAGCCCGTAGTGGTACCCTGTATGGGGGTGCATCTTAAGCCGCCTGCCCTGAGGCCCAAGCCCCTGGTGCTGCCCAAGACAGGCCCGGCTCATCCCCCCCCTGTGCACCCTCCCCAAGACCCCCTGGACAAGTCGTGCACCATGTGAACTTTGAACTCTGGGATGGGAACATGGACCAACAGGAGAGGGTCTCTGACTACATATAGTAGCAACATGTTATCATTGTCTATAGATAATAATAATAATAATAGTAACAATATTGTGTAAGACAGTATAAGAACAGTCCATTTCCTGGACATTGAGGATACTGTAGTTTTTTGCTTTGTGAGAAAGATGTGTTTTCTTGTGTCGAGAAGTTAACCAGTGTCCAGTAAGTTAACCACATTTATTAACAATGAAAACAGGAACATTCTCAGGTCTGCTAGACAGACTGAACTACCACAAGGAAAGGGGCATGTTTCAGTGTGACTAACTATTTAACAGACAAATAATCGTCAAGATCCATATGGAAAATACTGTAGAATCTGCTGAAATGCCTAGCATCGCTAGATAAGTCAACTTTTTCTTCTTGATCATTACTGTATACAGAACAACAAATCACAAGGCTTCCTTTGAGGTTAGAGAAACGAGTCTGGTAGTTTACAAAAAACTAGAGAACTACAAAAGAATGAACGCTAAAGAAACAAAGTAGTGCACGTTGCAATTCTGTTTTGCTTACTACTCAGCCAGGGGAACTATGGGAAATGTAGTCCGTGTCAGCTGAACCTGACAATGGTTTGCTTCTCACTTAGATGGACAACGCTTAGATTTAGAGTACTGATCGTAAGGCTTTACTGCCACTCAGAAATATAAGCTGTCAATAGTGAAAGATGTTGGAAGTTTGGATGTAGCTAATGTTTATAGCTGAGACTGAAGCAGGGAGGGCAAGAGTCCAGATATGTGTGTGATCATAAGGATGCACTCTCACATACAGTTTTGGCCAAATATATTAGCACCCTTGCACTTTTCTGAAATAATTCCCTATTTCTTCTCAAATAAATTGCAATTGGAAAAAACTTTGGTCTCCACATCTTGTTATTGAATTTTCAACACTGCAGAACATATTTTATTTTTGTAAACTTTATTTTCTAAATTATATTTGTAAACTTAAGACAAATGGCCTGGGCAAAATGATTGGCACCCAGGAGCTAGTACTTATGCTGTGGGGTTGCTTTGCTGCCTCTGGTACTGGGGCCTTGAACGTGTGCAAGACATCATCAATCATGAAATCAGCAGATTATCAAGGTATTGTGGAGTTTAATGTTAAACCCAGTGTCCGAAAAGTGTGTCTTTGTTTAAGGTTGTGGGTCTTCCAGCAGGACAACAATCCAAAACACACGTCAAAAGCACCCTGAAATGGTTCAAGAAGAAACGCTGAACTGTTCTGGAGTGGCCAGCGAGGAGTTCAGATCTGAATCACATCCATAACCTATGGAGGAATCTGAAAACAGCAGTCGGTGGAGGGCACCCTCAAACATGGAAGAATTAGGGCAGTTTGCTGCAGGAAAGTGGGCCAAATTGCCAGTTGAAAGGTACAGCAAGCTCACTGATGGCTCCAAGAAGCATTTATCTGAAGTTATCTTGGCCAAAGGCTGTGTAACCAAGTTCAAGCTCTGGGGTGCTAATCATTTTGTCCATGCCATTTTTCTTTATTTTCTGAAATTGTAAACTTAAGTTCACAAATATAAAATTGGTTCTGCAATGTTGAAAATCCAATAAGGAGTTTATTTATTTTTTACGTTTCTACTTATTTGTGAAGAAATAGGGAATTATTTAAGAAAAGTGCAAAGGTGCCAATGTATATTGCTGCAACTGTATATAATATATAATTGGACAGTAGATGATGATGTTTATTTTGTTTATTTGGTGCACTTGGCAACAGAAGAGTACAAATGAACTGGATACACTTTTGTCAAGGACTAGGCTGCACCTCCAAAAGTTCTGAGAATGATGTTATGAGATGTTACAAGATTGCCTCCATGTTGATTTTATATGGCTTTAATGTTATGGCAGCATCATAGTTCTAAACAAGGTCTGGAAGGAGACAACAGGATACAACCACTGTGAAATATTACCCGTTCTGGAAATCCTGTGAATGTTTATATACTCTTGAAGACCTGTGTCGAACCTTCGTTGGCTTTTTGTCTTTAGATTCAAGGGGAGTGGTTGAGAATGGTTTGCATATAAAACAGAGTATCGAAAACACACCAGAGCTTGGTTTACAACAACACACAATGTCTGGCTTTCTCTGTCCAAAGACGACATATACTTTTACAACATGGATGTTTGTTTCTCTCTCTCCCTCCTTCTGCAATGTAAACATTGTTTTAGACTCCCTAAACTCATGACAGTAAACTCCCAAAGACGGAATGCTGGACTGACTGTTGCTGCAAAAGACCCATTTTGTTTATACTGCTTCTTGTCAGTGTTTTAGGAGCTTTATATCCCATCCCCATAGCCCCTTCTGACCTGTAGGCTAATCCTTGTGTTGTGGATGGGGAGATGACCCGGTCCATTACGCTGTGGGGGAGATGTGACTGATGTTTAGATTCTCCATCAGGACTTTGTTAGTACATTTAGGTTATAAACCCCGTTTTGAATGATTGATGTGTGCCAGATCCCAGCTGTATAGAGGAGCAGACGCAGCACATGTGGACGTGGGGAATGCATACTCACATGTTCACTGAAGACCATGTCACATGATGTGGGTGTCAGTGTGAAGGCTGCTGAGGGGACGAAGGCTCATAATAATGTATGGAATGGAGTATAATCTAGTGAATGGGAACTGTGTTTGATACCATTCCCTTCACTCCATTCCTGCCATTATTATGTGCCGTCCTCCCCTCAGCAGCCTCCACTGGTGGGTGCATGTGACGACTAACCATCACAAGGGAAATGGCCTCCTCATACTGTAACTGTATGTTCCCCTGTGACAGTGCCCTCTATGGGTCTCTTTTAAAGGTGCTGTGTAGCTGAAGACAAGAGACTGATGGGTGCATGTGTTGGGAAGCTTGCATCTGGTTAAAGAACAAGGACTCCAAAAAGCATTGTCTCAAGTTTGCAATAAGCAATGTTTTCCTTGGCATACAACTGCAACGGGTTTATTTTTGTCTGTTGCCAAAATGTCATGTATATTAAAAGTGAATATGATTTGAATTCTAGATTACTAACCCTTTCTGGATTTTGTAATCATTTTTGATTAAGATTTTGTGTGTTAGAATTTAATGGGATTTTTATAACAAAGGTTGTAGAAATTCAAAGGTCCAAAGAACAGAGCCACGGAATTTGCAGGCGTCCCACCCAAACTTCGGTCGTATTCATCAGATACCAAACGGAAGAAAACTAACAAACAGGGAGGGACTACCCCAATAAGAAACGCTCATTTTGTGTTCCGTTTTGCAACAGTGTCCTAATGAACATGAGCCTGTTGTAATCTGAGTTGTCTTTCTATATGCCATTATGCACAGTTAGCAGTGGAGTCCTGCCTGTTGACTGTTGCTTTGTGTCCATGTACATCTGTAGTATGTACACATCAAAGTGCCTTAGTTCATAGTTTCTCTAAAACATTTTCAATGTTCTGTACTGTTGCATTCTTATTTCAGACCCTGTGTTATGAGCAAGTGGAGTAGGAAGTGAGACAAATGAATTAATAAGCGATGTCTTGGATCTCAATATCTGCGGTGCTGCTCATGGCAATGTCATTTTGCGGAGTCTACCTTTAATAATAAAGATACTGCTTATCCATTGTGACATTGCACAGAACTGTATATTTGGCATGTAACATCTTAACAACTTTTAGAGCTCTGAGGGCTGTTCCTCAAGGGTTTTTCTGTCTAATAAAGGAAATACACTGAACAACAATATAAACGCAACATGTAAAGTGTTGGTCCCATGTTTCATGAGCTGAAATAAAAATTCTCAATTCGCACAAAAAGCTTATTTCTCTCAAATGTGCCCAAATTTGTTTACATCCCTGTTAGTGAGCATTTCCATCCACCTGACAGATGTGGCATATCAAGGAGAGGATTAAACAACATCATTACACAGGTGTACCTTGTGCTGGGGACAATAAAAGTCCACTAAAATGTGCAGTTTTGTCACAACGCAATGCCACAGATGTCTCAAGTTTTGAGGGAGCGTGCAATTGTCATGCTGACTACAGGAATGTCCACCAGAGCTGTTGGCAGAGAATTCAATGTTCATTTCTCCACCATAAACCAGCTCCAATGTTGTTTTGGAGAATTTGGCAGTATGTCCAACCAGCCTCACAACCGCAGTCCACGTGTAACCACGCCAGTTCAGGACTTCCACATCCGGCTTCTTCACCTGTGGGATCGTCTGAGACCAGCAACCCAGACAGTTTATGAAACTGTGGGTTTGCACAACAAAAGAATTTCTGCACAAACTGTCAGAAACCGTCTCAGGGAAACTCCTTTGCATGCTCGTCGTCCTCACCAGGGTCTTGACCTGACTGCAGTTTGGCGTTGTAACCGAATTCAGTGGGCAAATGCACACCTTCGATGGCCACTGGCACGCTGGAGAAGTGTGCTCTTCATGGATGAATCCTGGTTACGGACAACAAACACAATTACATTTTATCGATGTCAATTTGAATGCACAGAGATACCGTGATGAGATCCTGAGGCCCAATGTCCTGCCATTCATCGTCCGCCATCACCTCATGTTTCAGCAGGATCTGTGACCAACATATGCATATCTGTATTCCCAGTCATGTGAAATCCATAGATTAGGGTCTAATGAATTTATTTAAATTGACTGATTTCCTTATATGAGCTGTAACTCAGTAAAATTGTAGAAATTGTTGCATGTTGTGTTTATATTTTTGTTCGGTATAGTTTGTTCAGTCTGAAGTGGCCTTGTACTCTTGTGATACCATGAGCACTGTGCACACTGTCAGCAGAATTACAAGCCTCTGTTGAATCATTGGTCATTGTGTTACATGACATACTTCACTATTTAATGGTGCAGAAACTATTTTTATGTTCTTTCTTAAATATAGAAAATAGTTTTTAGCTTTTCCTGTCAGCTTAGGTCCTATACCCATTTTCCTCAGAGTAAGGTATAATAATGAACATTAGTTTGCAAATGAGTATACATTGTACAAGTCATTTACAAGCTAATGTTCATTATAGAGTTAGTGCTTCTCCATATTCAAATGAACCAGTTTCAATGGGGACTCTCCCCTTAAACACACTAGCAGTTGAGGACTGGGACTGAGCCCCAACAGCAGTAGCTGGCTGTGTCATGTTGCTGGTAGAGGACCTTTGCACGGTCACAAATACAGTTCAAAGTAGCACATTACTACCTATTAGCACCCAGTACAAGATCTTAGCATTAAAAATTAAGCAGGAGAGAGAATTCTCTCTGCAGCGTACTCTGGTTTCATTGGCATGCTAGGCTGATGCTGGGGCATTCGGAGGCAAAGCTAGCAAGTGTCGGAGACTACTATAGGGGAGAGCGGGGTAAGTTGAGACACACTTGTTTCTGGGAAACCAAACACAAAATGTATAATTTTACCAAATATTTAGGAAGAGGTCATCATTTCATGGAGTCTGTGAAGGAAGAAACCACATGGAAAAAGTGGTATATGGTTTCCTAGCGTCCTTGTAGCTGTGTGGGCTAATATAGTCAAAATGTTTACCTTAGATTAAGTTGAGCCAAGGGCAAGTTGAGCATATTGAAGTGTTTTCTTCCCAAGCGTAATGCAAAGCATTACTGCTGAGATATGACATAACAGGGCCTGGCCTATGTTAAAAGTGTAAAAATAAGCATTTGTTAGGTGTTATCACAGGCTTAAAATTACATGATTGTGTTGAATTATATTTGGGAAATAAATATAGACATGGTTTTAAAAAGGTAGCGGTAATATTTAATTTAGTACAGAAATGTGTAGGTGGCTTAAGTAAGTTGGGTAAGTTGTGCCAAGAGACCACTTTTTTGGACACTATGTTTTCAAAACTGTAATGTTTACATGAATTCTAATTATTTCCAGGGATACACAACATCCTGAAATATATGTATATTTGTTAGAAAGAATACTATATTTCCCTTGACAGAGTGATGTTGAATGTAAAAAGTGGCTCAACTTAACCCACTCTCCCCTACAACCGGTGTCTCCTGAGAAGTTCTCCTGCCTGAAGGAGAAACTACGGATCTTGGTTTCTATAGGCCAACTATACAACATATCTTGTCAATTACAATTATCATAATGTTCATCATTACTGTAATACAAGTATGATTATGATTTTGCAATGCAGTAGGTTACACCAAGGAGGGTTTTCTGTATTTGTAACTTTAAAAGCTGACTCATACACAGCTCAGGTAACATTACCTCCACTTACTCTCTCTATATAGGCTAGCTGTTAGGCCTACTGACTAACCAATCTCTTCCATGGTTGATGTTTTTGAAATTATTTCTTGAAATACAAATTGTAAATGGGAGAAATGTAGGGAAGGGAACTCCAAATAAAACTCAATGTAGGCATGCAAGGTTCCCTCAAAGTATCCTGTGTTATAACAGTTGTACCAGTATGGTAGACAGTATATTGTAACACAAGTTATACCGTGTTCTTTGCAATACTGTAGTGCCATCGTGTGACCATTAGTATTTTTACATCAATTTACTTATTTAATGTTTTACATACAACACCGTTGAATAAAAAGCAGAGGGGTCCATGTAAGGCAAAATCTTATGTTAATCATATCAACAGAAGAGAGGAGTGGATTTTCAATAAATGCCAGATTGTTCATGTCGAAAGCAGAGGTAATTTTAAGGTCAGCCATCTTAGATCCTTCTTTGGGACATCCCTACCCAAAACTTTAACCTCCACCCTTACCTTAACCTTAACCTTTACCTAATCCTAACCCAACCCTTAACCATTTTTAAATGGGATAGGGACGTCCCAAGGATCCCAGATAGGGCATGAGCTTTGACTTTCAGTTTCATTTCACCAGAAGTGGGACAGACAACCGAAGAATTTAGGGTGAGGTTATGAGCATTTATACAACGGGTGTGTCTAATCCTGAATGCTGATTGGTTAAAACCGCATTCCAGCCCGTGTCCATTCCACAAGTTGCCACCGGCTAAATCTATGACGTCAAAATGCCCATTTACTCTGTTCCCTCTGACTGCGCAATCCACTGTCTCATCAGCCCAGCCAGGCAATTTATAAACTTGATCTCCACTATAAAAAGCATCTAGATATTATCTCACATTTCTTTTAGACTTACATTTCGTTTTCAACAGCGGAGATTTGTATAAATCTTGCTGTCTGTCTATTTGAAATTTGCTAAATTGTTTCAATAATTCAAATTCGATTATGCTGTCCCAAAGTAATGAATGTGTCGGGAGTCAGGACGAGAAAGACAGGCAGGCAGCGTTTCTCAGCCAGTCAAAATCTTGAATCAGCTGGCTTGATTTTTACGTATATATACAAAAAAAAGATTTAAAAAAAGGTAAAACGAAATGCAGCTAATTTGCAGTCTTTCCAGCTTCCGTTTGAAGTGATTGTGTCTGTGTTATTGGCTCTGAACAATAGTGTCCTGATGAGTGAGCACATTTTCTATGACAGGCGAAATCGCGCCTCATTAGCTCATTGTTATGGATGTATCCAAATAAATGTCACTAGAAAACAGTTAAAACAAATGCAAATGCACCTACTTTGTTGTTTTTCTGGCTGCACTTGACTGTAAGTTAGCGGTAGTTGGCTAGCTAGCAAGCAAGGGATAATAACGTTACCACCCAGTATGGCAATGGAACATTTAGAACAAATGACTGGGTCGTCCATAGATACAGAACAAAAAGACAATGACTGGGTCGTGTCAATAGATGCAGAACAAAAAGACTGAACGACTGGGTTGCGTCCATAGACACAGAACAAAAATACTGAATGACTGGATCGCGTCCATAGATACAGAACAAAAAACCCGAAAGACTGGGTCGTGTCTCTAGTAACCCTAGATTCGAGTCGGGACTATATCTTGTGGAAGGATGAAATAGTATGAATAAATTCATAAAAATAAAGTTTTTCATGAAAATATGTCAATCATGATTTGAATATGTTGGTAACCTGATGCATAAAAGTGATAATGCCCTCGAAGCTGATGTTTGGAGGATATATTGACTTCGTCTTGGGCCTAACGACACCCGAGCCAATATATCCTCCAAACACCAGCTTCGAGGGCATTATCACTTAAAAGATACCAGGTGCCTACAGTAACAAGATGTCGTCTGTAGTGTCTCAATATGTTTAAAAAAAAATATCTGTGGAAATCAAGGATGTTTAGACAAGCAGCTTGACCAGATCGTTGGTCAAAAGTTCACTGTTGCAGATGTGGTCCTACTTGGAATACTTTGTGACAGTGGAAGATATGCCATCAGTGAAGGCAAAGAAAAGGCTTTGGGTCGTGTTATGAGCCAGGACAGTGTTATTGTTGCTAAGACTTCACTACGAGTCTGTCAATCCTTTCCTAAAGAGTGTCTTCAGTGCGACAACTTACACCTGAGCAGACACTTTGTATGCGGAAGAGTGACGACCTGTCATTCAGGGCATTAGCCTCACCTTTTTGTTGCCTGTTTTTTTCATATTTTTTGCATTAATCTGTGTCACATATCAGTTTGCAAACAATGTAAACAAATATATAATTGAGATAATGAAGCCGCATACAAACATGGTCTCTTTTCTGCTTTCTTGAGTAAGGCAGTTCCAAAATGCAGGTGTTTCAGCCTAGCTCAGTACTTTTTGTGGTGGTGGGGCAGCCAGCAGAAAATACAGAGTGTAGGGGTTGGTAATGTTCTCTAGTTGTGCCGTGATTGGCTCAGTGTTCTGTCACTCATGGACTCTACGTCACCGCAAAACCTACAGGGAGAGCTCGGGAATTTAAGCCCCTTGGGTGCTGCCATAGATTTACATTAAAAGTGCCCATCCAAGAAGGCTCAAGGTCATTGGCCACTAATAAAATGACGTCAAATCACATTATATCTACCGTTGCTTTGATTGGGCTGATCATGTCAACATCATACTCTCAAAATCTTAGCTAGCAAGCTAGACAAGCAGAACTCAGCTCGGAAGGTGTGGGCTTACTTGAGAAATCTTGTAACAAATACATAAGACAAATTTCACAGAACCAATTTATGCCAAGAGGAAATGTTTTTGGAACATGCTTATTCCTGACATTGTCTGGAAAAATGCTTGCTTGATGCCTTACAAATATGGTATACCAAACACATTTAAGGAAGTGCGCTTGAAGATTCTACAAAACATATATCCATGTAATTCTATGTTGTCCACATTTGTTGATATTCATGATATCTGTGTTTTCTGCAAAAAGGTGAAAATCTTACACACTTGTTCTATGAATGTAAATCTGTGATAGATTTTTGGGAAAACCTTACAGAATACTTATTTACCTTTATGAACACTACCTATTTTTTTTCTTTACATGAAGGATATAATATGTTACTAATGCAATGATAAGACCATTGAAAATATTGTATTTTTTTTCTTTCTTCTTGCCAAATACTTTATACACAAACAAAAAATCCAGAATTTTTGGCCAAAATGAAAAATATTTTTGATTGAATTTATCTTATTAATACATTATCCATAGTGAATAACAAAAATAATAACATCTACCTGAATCATTATAATTAGATTTCTATCTGAGTGAATACAATTGCACTTAAATGTTTTTATATACTTTTTTGGGGTATGTATTTAGTATTTTCTTGTTTATACCTGTTTAGTTAGACATATATGATGTAGGGATATTAGTAGTTTATTGCTGATAATATTGTATAATGAATAAAAAAAGTATATATATATATATATATATATATATATATATATATATATATATATATATATATATATACAGTGAGGGAAAAAAGTATTTGATCCCCTGCTGATTTTGTATGTTTGCCCACTGACAAAGAAATGATCAGTCTATCATTTTAATGGTAGGTTTATTTGAACAGTGAGAGACAAAATAACAACAAAATAATCTAGAAAAACGCATGTCAAAAATGTTATAAAATTATTTGCATTTTAATGAGGGAAATAAGTATTACAACTATTACTCCCCTCGAATTGGACAAATAATTTTTATTTCATGAGTCGGACGGGAAGGATATACTCCAAACATCCGAACAAGCCCTCATCCCTGTCATTCGCTGGAGAAAGAAACAGAGATTTTGCGGAAACAGATCAGGGTGCCTTGTGAGGATCAGGTGACGAATGGCTAATCTGCCTTTGCCATCCATACTGTTAGCCAACGTTCAATTGCTGGAAAATAAATTGGATGAACTGAAAGCATGTATATCCTACCAATGGGACATTAAAAACTGTAGTATCTTATGTTTCACTGAGTCGTGGCTGAACGACGACATTAATAACATACAGCTGGCGGGTTATACACTCTATCGACAGGATAGAAGAGCAGCCTCTGGTAAGACACGGGACGGGAGCCTTTGTATATTTGTAAACAACAGCTGGTACACGATATCTAAGGAAGTCTTGAGGTTTTGCTCGCCTGAGGTAGAGTATCTCATGATAAGCAGTAGACCACACTATCTACCTAGAGAGTTTTCATCTGTATTTTTCGTAGCTGTCTACATACCACCACAGACCGATGCTGGCACTAAAACCGCACTCAATGTAGACCGCCATAAGCCAACAGGAAATCGCTCATCCAGAAGCGTCGCTCCTGGTGGTCGGGGACTTTAATGCAGGGAATCTTAAATCAGTTTTTCCTCATTTCTATCAGCATGTTAAATGTGCAACCAGAGGGGAAAAAAACTCTAGACCACCTTTACACAGAGACGCTTACAACCGTCTCCTCGCCCTCCATTTGGCAAATCTGACCATAATTCTATCCTCCTTACAAGCAAATATTAAAGCAGGGAGTACCAGTGACTCGACTCAGTCTATAAAAAAGTAGTCAGATGAAGCAGATGCTAAACTACAGGACTGTTTTGCTAGCACAGGAATATGTTCCTGGATTCTTCTGATGGCATTAAGGAGTACACCACATCAGTCACTGGCTTTATCAATAAGTGCATTGATGACATTGTCCCCACAGTGACTGTACGTACATACCCCAACCAGAAGCCATGGATTACAGGCAACATTCGCACTGAGCTAAAGGGTAGAGCTGCCGCTTTCAAGGAGCGGGACTCTAACCCGGAAGCTTATAAGAAATCCCGCTATGCCCTCCGACAAACCACCAAACAGGTAAAGAGTCAATACAGGACTAAGATCGAATCGTACTACACTGGCTCCGACTCTCGTCGGATGTGGCAGGGCTTGCAAACTATTACAGACTACAAAGGGAAGCACAGCCGAGAGCTGCCCAGTGACACAAGCCTACCAAACGAGCTGAATAACTTCTATGCTCGCTTCGAGGCAAGTACTATCCACAGACAGCACTAACTCTGGCTCCTCTACCAACGGTGAGCGGTTTTTCTACCCCAGAGGGCGGGGACACCGGGAACAACGTCGAGGCCAACACCCCCAGCATGTAAGAGGGTTCGACACATACGTCGGGGGAAGAAGAAATCCACTACCACCCCGCGACACCTATCAATTGAGACCCAGGACGAGCCCACAGTCCAACAGGAGCTAAATGTCTTCAACTTATCAAGTAAGACCCTGACATCCGCTCACCTCAGTGTTCTCAATAAAGGGTTAACATTTGAACCCACTGCATAAAATAATGACTTTGATGTCCAGATAGATCTATTCAAGTTTTTCTGTCATCTGAGATTCCATGAGTTCTTTGATAAGAGTGAAACTTACATGACTCCACTTGAAATGTCATCCTCAGTGAGATGTATATATAGGTCTACCATGCTAATGAATAAACTTACCTGTCCTACCGTGACTCAAGGAGGAGATGGAGCCATTAACCCAGCTGAGGTACCTGAGAACCCTGAGAGAACCACATTTAGAGCAAAAAGTTCATTTGTACCTCCACCAAACGCAATGCCTCCATAGAAACTTTCTGTAGGATTGTTGAAAATGATGTAGGTGACTTACTGAAAGACAAACAGAAACACAAATCCTATGATAACCTGAGTAGAGACGAGATAATGGCTCTTAAGGACTTAAAGTCAGATCCTTCGATTATCATAAAAAAATGTGACAAAGGAGGAGGAATTTGTATACAAAACAAATGTGAATGAATGTCGCCGACAACTATCTAAAGGGGACTTATTTTATTTAACTAGGCAAGTCAGTTAAGAACAAATTCTTACTTTCAATGACGGCCTAAGAACAGTGGGTTAAATGCCTTGTTCAGGGGCAGAACGACAAATTTTTACCTTGTCAGCTTGGGGATTTGAACTTGCAACCTTTCTCTAACCACTAGGCTACACTGCTGACTTCTATCGCAAACTGAATTGTGACCCTACCCTGGAATTCCAGCATAATGTTTTATCTACAGTGGAAAGCTGTTGGGAATCAGGACAAATCACTAAACAAGAAGTTGAATTTCTGTGTGAAATTTCCCAATATACCAACTTTCTATACAGTCGCTAAATTACACAAACAAGTGTCTCCCCCTCCAGGTAGACCCATTGTAGCAGCAATCGACTCTGTGACATCCAACATTTCTAAATGTGTGGATTACCACATTAAACCGATGTTTGAGAATCTCCCATCTTATGTCAAAGACACTAGTCAGTCACATGATCTCATTGATAGAAGGCTTAGGAAGGATACCAGAGGGCACCCTGCTGGCCACTTTAGATGTGGAGAGCTTGTACACTAACATCCCACACACTGGAGGCTTGCAGGCGCTACAACAATTCCTTCAGCATAGAGACTCTACCCTTGCTCCATCCAATGATTGCGTCTTACAACTTACTGAACTGGTATTATCCCATAACTACTTCGTCTTTGAGTCAGACTTTTTCCTTCAAATTTGGGGTGTAGCCATGGGCTCCCCTTTTCCCCCCAACTATGGAAACCTGTATGTGGGACAATTTGAAGAAGCATTCCTTTTTAAAACAGACACACACCCCTTACTTTCTAAAATACTTCTATGGAAGAGATACATAGATGATGTTCTCTCACAAATGAGAGAACACCTAACTCTGACCATTTTACTCGCCCTAGCAGAGCTGGTTAGACTGTTTTCATGTTATCTAGAGCATTAGTGACTGTAACTGTGCTGCTGGCAACAATTGAATTCCGTTATTTGCCAACCTTTACTGACACCTGTCATATTCAACGGGTGTTGGCGTTTGTAAATTAATCAGTTAGTCTGCGCTCTGGCACACTCAAACGAGAATACTCAACTTGGGTGACCTTGAAGGAGACTGGAAGGGTACACTCACCCCCCTTTTGACCTCCTCCTTTTCCGCAGCAACCAGTGATCCGGGTCAACAGCATCAATGTAACAGTGTAGCTTCCGTTCCTCTCCTCGACCCAACCTGGGGTTGCGCCAGGGACCCTCTGCACACATCGACAACAGCCACCCTCGAAGCATCGTTACCCATCGCTCCACAAAAGCCGCGGCCCTTGCAGAGCAAGGGGACCAGCTACTTCAAGGTCTCAGAGTGAGTGTCGTCACTGATTGAAACGCTATTAGAGCGCACACCGCTAACTAGCTAGCCATTTTTTTATTTCACTTTTATTTAACCAGGTAGGCTAGTTGAGAACAAGTTCTCATTTGCAACTGCGACCTGGCCAAAGCAGTTCGACACATACAACAACACAGAGTTACACATAGAATAAACAAACATACAGTCAATAATACAGTAGAAAAAGTATATATACAGCAGGTGCAAATGAGGTAGGATAAGGGAGGTAAGGCAATAAATAGGCCAAGGTGGCGAAGTAATTACAATATACCAATTAAACACTGGAATGGTAGATGTGCAGAAGATGAATGTGCAAGTAGAGATACTGGGGTGCAAAGGAGCAAGGTAAATAAATAAATACAGTATGGAGATGAGGTAGTTGGATGGGCTTTTTACGGATGGGCTATGTACAGTTGCAGTGATCTGTGAGCTTCTCTGACAGCTGGTGCTTAAAGCTAGTGAGGGAGATATGAGTTTCCAGCTTCAGTGATTTTTGCAGTTCGTTCCAATCATTGGCAGCAGAGAACTGGAAGGAGAGGCGGCCAAAGGAAGAATTGGCTTTGGGGGTAACCAGTGAGATATACCTGCTGAAGCGTGTGCTACGGGTGGGTGCTGCTATGGTGACCAGTGAGCTGAGATAAGGCAGGGCTTTACCTAGCAGAGACTTGTAGATGACCTGGAGCCAGTGGATTTAGCGACGAGTATGAAGCGAGGGCCAGCCAACGAGAGCATACAGGTCACAGTGGTGGGTAGTGTATGGGGCTTTGGTGACAAAACGGATGGCACTGTGATAGACTGCATCCAATTTGTTGAGTAGAGTGTTGGAGGCTATTTTGTAAATGACATCGCCGAAGTTGAGGATTGGTAGGATGGTCAGTTTTACGAGGGTATGTTTGGCAGCATGAGTGAAGGATGCTTTGTTGCAAAATAGGAAGCCGATTCTTGATTTCATTTTGGATTGGAGAAGCTTAATGTGAGTCTGGAAGGAGAGTTTACAGTTTAACCAGACACCTAGGTATTTGTAGTTGTCCACGTATTCTACAGTATCTCACAAAAGTGAGTACACCCCTCACATTTTTATAAATATTTGAGTATATCTTTTCATGTGACAACACTGAAGAAATGACACTTTGCTACAATGTAAAGTAGTGAGTGTACAGCTTGTATAACAGTGTGAATTTGCTGTCCCCTCAAAATAACACAACACACAGCCAATAACGTCTAAACCGCTGGCAACAAAAGTGAGTACACCCCTAAGTGAAAATGTCCAAATTGGGCCCAATTAGCCATTTACCCTCCCCGGTGTCATGTGACTCATTAGTGTCACAAGGTCTCAGGTGTGAATGGGGAGCAGGTGTGTTAAATTTGGTGTCATCGCTCTCACACTCCCTCATACTGACTGGTCACTGGAAGTTCAATATGGCACCTCATGGCAAAGAACTCTCTGAGGATCTGAAAAAAATAATTGTTGCTTATAAACAAACACATTTGTTTATAAGTCCTTAAGATAAATAGAATACTCTATATAGCTGTAGGCCTAGTCATCACTAGCCTTCTAGCAATATGGATGAGTCTCTATAGCCCATAGATTAGGCTACTTTCAAGGTAAGGAAAGAATGTATGTAAAGTCATTTGAGTGCAATAAGGGACAAGGAAGCAAAAGTTGGTGGCAAATTTGTAAACCAACATCAATCTGTCAAAAAGGCATTGAACTTTTAGAAAATACTAAAGATGGCCTGGGCTATAAGAAGATTGCCAAGACCCTGAAACTGAGCTGCAGCACGGTGGCCAAGACCATACAGCGGTTTAACAGGACAGGTTCCACTCAGAACAAGCCTCGCCATGGTCGACCAAAGAAGTTGAGTGCACCTGCTCAGCGTCATATCCAGAGGTTGTCTTTGGGAAATAGACGTATGAGTGCTGCCAGCATTGCTGCAGAGGTTGAAGGGGTGGGGGGTCAGCCTGTCAGTGCTCAGACCATGTGCCGCACACTGCATCAAATTGGTCTGCATGGCTGTTGTCCCAGAAGGAAGCCTCTTCTAAAGATGATGCACAAGAAAGCCCGCAAACAGTTTGCTGAAGACAAGCAGACTAAGGACATGGATTACTGGAACCATGTCCTGTGGTCTGATGAGACCAAGATAAACTTATTTGGTTCAGATGGTGTCAAGCGTGTGTGGCGGCAACCAGGTGAGGAGTACAAAGACAAGTGTGTCTTGCCTATAGTCAAGCATGGTGGTGGGAGTGTCTGGGGCTGCATGAGTGCTGCTGGCACTGGGGAGCTACAGTTCATTGAGGGAACCATGAATGCCAACATGTACTGTGACATACTGAAGCAGAGCATGATCCCCCTCCCTTCGGAGACTGGGCCGCAGGGCAGTATTCTAACATGATAACGACCCCAAACACACCTCCAAGACGACCACTGCCTTGCTAAAGAAGCTGAGGGTAAAGGTGATGGACTGGCCACGCATGTCTCCAGACCTAAACCCTACTGAGCATCTGTGGGGCATCCTCAAACGGAAGGTGGAGGACTGCAAGGTCTCTAACATCCACCAGCTCCGTGATGTCGTCATGGAGGAGTGGAAGAGGACTCCAGTGGCAACCTGTGAAGCTCTGATGAACTCCATGCCCAAGAGGGTTAAGGCAGTGCTGGAAAATGATGGTGGCCACACAAAATATTGACACTTTGGGCACAATTTGGATATTTTCACTTAGGGGTGTACTCACTTTTGTTGCCAGCGGTTTAGACATTAATGGCTGTGTGTTGTGTTATTTTGAAGGGACAGCAAATTTACACTGTTATACAAGCTGTACACTCACTACTTTACATTGTAGCAAAGTGTCATTTCTTCAGTGTTGTCACATGAAAAGATATACTCAAATATTTACAAAAATGTGAGGGGTGTACTCACTTTTGTGAGATGCTGTAAGTCAGAACCGTCCAGAGTAGTGATGCTGGACGGGTGGGTAGATGTGGGCAGCGATGGGTTGAAGAGCATGCATTTAGTTTTGCTTGCAGTTGGAGGCCATGGAAGGAAAGTTGTATGGCATTGAAGCTCATCTGGAGGTTAGTTAACAGTGTACAAAGAAGGGCCAGAGGTATACAGAATGGTGTTGTCTGCATAGAGGTGGATCAGAGAATCACCAGCAGCAAGAGCAACATCATTGATGTATACAGAGAAGAGAGTCGGCCCAACAATTGAACAGTGGCACCCCCATAGACTGCCAGAGGTCCGGACAACAGACCCTCCGATTTGACACACTGAACTCTTATCAGAGAAGTAGTTGGTGAACCAGGCGAGGCAATCATTTGAGAACCAAGGCTGTTGAGTCTGCTGATAAGAATGTGGTGATTGACAGAGTCGAAAGCCTTGGCCAGGTCAATGAATACGGCTGCACAGTAATGTCTCTTATTGTTGGCGGTTATTATATCGTTTAGGACCTTGGGCGTGGCTGAGGTGCACCCATGACCAGCTCTGAAACCAGATTGCATAGCGGATAAGGTAAGGTGGGATTCGAAATGGTCGGTGATCTGTTTTGTTAACTTGGCTTTCGAAGACCTTAGAAAGGCAGGGTAGGATAGATATAGGTCTGTAGCAGTTTGGGTCTAGAGTGTCTCCCCCTTTGAAGAGGGGGATGACCACAGCAGCTTTCCAATCTATGGGAATCTCAGATGATAAGAAAGAGAGGTTGAACAGGCTAGTAATAGGGGTTGCAACAATTTCGTCAGATAATTTTAGAAAGAGAGGGTCCAGATTGTCTAGACTGGCTGATTTGTAGGGGTCCAGATTTTGCAGCTCTTTCAGAACATCAGGTATCTGGATTTGGGTGAAGGAGAAATGGTGGGAGCTTTGGCGAGTTTCTGTGAGGGGTGGAGGGCTGTTGATCGGGGTAGGGGTAGCCAGGTGGAAAGCATGGCAGGCCTAAGAAAAATGCTTATTGATATTCTCAATTATAGTGGATTTATCGATGGTGACAGTGTTTCCTAGCCTCAGTGCAGTGGGCAACTGGGAGGAGGTGTTCTTATTCTCTATGGACTTTACAGTGTCCCAGAACTTTTTTGAGTTTGTGCTACAGGATGCAAATTTCTACTTGAAAAAGCTAGCCTTAGCTTTCCTAATTGCCTGTGTTACAACAGCATGGTTTTAACTTTAAAGGGCAGGTGCTTTGATTGTCAGTTTCGTTTCTCCAGAAGTGGAACTGATGACATACACATTTAGGGTGAGGTGATGAGCATAAAGATACCAGGTGCCTACTATAACACGATGTCGTCTGTAGTGTCTCAATATGTTACAAAAATTATCTGTGGAAATCAAGGATGTTTGGACTTCAAGCAGCTTGACCAGATCGTTGGTCAAAAGTTCACTTGTGCAGATGAGGTCCTACTTGGAATACTTCGTGACAGCGGAAAATATGCCATCAGTGAAGGCAAAGAAAAGGCTTCGGGTCGTGTTATGAGCCAGGACAGTGTTATTGTTGCTAAGACTTCACTACGAGTCTGTCAAACGTCTCATAAAGAGTGTCATCGGTGCGACAATTTACACATATGCAGCCACTTTGTATGCGGTAACTGCAAGTACGGGTAAGTGCCATGCTCTTTTAGACTATTATATGTAGGCTATCAAGTTTCTTATCGCATAGGCTATATACAGTGGGTCTGCAGATGTTTCATAGCATCTGTAAATACAACTTAGTTATGAGTCCAGTATGTTGATAATTTCGGTGTAGCAACAGGCACCGTAATTTAGCTACATTTGTAGTGCCTATTTTAATTAAGATGAGTTCGTAAATTCACTCTGGCTATCTACTCCGAATTCAGAGCACTCTCGTATGAGTGTGCCAGGGCGCAGAATAACTGATTCATTTACGAAGGCACAACACTGGTTGAATATGAGCAAAAAAGCGTTGTTAAATTGTTGCCAGTAACACAGTTTGTCACCAAAGCTTTAGATAACATGAAAACAGCCACCAGGTTTGCTAGGGGCCCTAGTAGGGCGAGTAAAATAGTCCGTGAGGTTTACTCTCATTTGTGTCGAAGTACAGTAGCTAGCAAGTTAGCTAATTTAAGCAGGTCACCCAGCTTGGGTGCTTGACGATTAAACGCCGTTTGGGTCTTTGGGTGTCAAAAAAGACAAGTTACACGTCAAATAACACTATTTGGCGCGTTAGATAATGCAATGAAACAGCGCGCTATCGACTGTGCCGCAAAAGCTTGCTCGAGCGGCAGAGTCGGTATCCGCGCTTATAAACCCAGGGTCGTTACACTACGCGTTTAATTTGACACGTCAAATAACAAAATTCTATTATAGAATCTTGTGTGTGTGCTGAATTTGTGCGTGCAATCCAAGCGCCACCACTACGATCAGTAGCACTGTAAAAGCTGTAGAAAAAAAAGTCTGCAATGCAACTATGCATACACTGGCCACGAATGATGTGATTACAATACCACTTTGGTAATAAGGCAGCAGAGTCCTTCTACCGACAGCGCATACATTGAATGCCTGAAATACATTAAATGCCTGAATTGGGACGATTTCTCACCCGTCTGTATTATGTGAGTAACGTCCTTTCTAGTATCCGTGTGGACACTAGGCTACATGCATCTATGGCCATCTATCGGTCCATTTCTCGTGAAACAATCCTATGCTAAAGCTTGCTGGCTACAGTAGGTATGTTTGAAGCAGCACATAACTCATTTCTGTTGTTGACAATTACATACTATACTTTCTCACTGCTCTTTAAACTTCCATTTGATCTTGTTTTAGTGTCTTAATCAAAGACAATCGCTGGTAAAAGCGCAACATTTAGATTTTTTTTCATTTTACTAAGGCTTTGAACTTGCTGCTCCACTAATGGCAATCTACATTGCAGATTGACAGCCTTTAGGTCATTTTGGATACCAATGTTACTAGCTAGTTAGACACCGATCCTGTCCACCAATATTTGTGTGTGTATATACATTTTTCATTGGTCTACTTGATGTATACAAATGTTACTATTTATTTTTATGGACACTGAACTACCGTGATTTACGTCTGCCATGATTGTTGAGGTTGGTCACTGACGGTCCTCAGTTACATTCACTTTATCTTGGACTCAACTACGACATTGGAGTCTAATACTATCACTCCTCTCTTCCAATTGTACTCTTGTTTAATTGTTGCACTAGCTGAAGCTTAGACCCACGGTTCGTTTGCTTAATTGTACATATCCAAAATGCTAATTGTCCGTTTGTATACTCTTATTGAATTGTTCCCTGTTATTAACGACGTTCAACAATTTACCGATACAGGGGCTGACCCTTTTTATAGCCTACTGGTTAATTTGAAACATATATTTACTCAGCCCTGTGGTGACACCTAGTGGAGGACACATTTTATGGCCATTGAAATGCCACCAATCACTGTTAACATTTTTCAATAACTGAAGCTGAAGGTTATTCTCGTTGTTTAAAGTGTGACCTAAACCCAAAATGTACACTTGCCTATTTTTTTTTCAAGGGCGTTATGTAACTTTTTTCCAAGATTGGTTTGACCTCACTGCACATGTAGGGTAATCAACTGATGCTGAGTAAGAGAATTTCTGCTGCTCGTCTCGTTCATAATGACGAGTTTAGGATTTGTATTTTTTCTTTGAAGGTTGTTGTGCTATTTGTGTGTATGGGGGGTACGTTGGCATTATCCAAAGATTCTTGTGCTCTGCTTTTTAATTTTCTTTTCTTATTCAGATGTTTTTCTCATGCTGCTCCTCTCTCAATTTGACTTCTCTTATAAGGATTAATGTCTAGTTCAACAAGTCAGGATGGTACTTTAGGACTTTCAGTCAGACTGGTGCATGTAACATTCGCGGTTGTGGGGAGAAAATGAAGCGCTCCAGAGTATTTTCATATCTGAAAAGCCTGGATACTGATATTGCATTTCTTCAAAAAACGCACCTACTGTACGACCATTACTAAATTGTGTAAAGCATGGGTTGGACAGGTTATTCATTCACATTTTTAACGGCAAAGCCAGGGGAACAGCAATAGTAATTCACAAACAAGTTCAGTTTTCATCCTCACAGATCATTTCAGATCCTGGAGGACGTTATACAATAGTTAGTGGCACCCTCTTCCAAACCCCTGTAGTACTTGTGACTGTTTACGCCCCTAACTGGGATGGCACTTGGTTTATGACGTCTCTTTTAGCCTCTCCCTAATCTTGAAACCCACCGCCTCATCTTTGGCGGGGACCTTAACTGTGTTATTGAACCAAGACTTGAACCAAGACTTATTGTTTTTAGATAGAGCCCTTCTCCCCT